>NC_092042.1:16487937-16787937 GCF_003086295.3 Arachis hypogaea | reverse complement strand
ACATCTGGTCTCTATATACACCAAACAAGTGATATTAAGTTGATCAGTCTCAATATCGCAAGTCTAATGCTTTAAGTTCCAAATGCATGCTCACAAACGTTTATGCCATATATATCAGTCAGATATCCTAATAGCACATAAACACATATACAGAGAATGCACAGAAGTACAATCAGTCCGTCTTTCAGGCTCTATAGGAACGAACTGCTCTGATACCATAATGTAACACCCTACCACGCTAAGCTTTACGCTTAAGCCATAAAGTCTAGGTGGTGTGGTATTACGACCTCTAAAATAAAATAAGTACATATAATAGCAGAAGAATTATAATATGCTAGGAGCCGTGAAGAAAAGAGGAAACAAAATCGCAAAATAAAAGCGCAACGCTCAAGGAACGGGTTAACCTGCGTGCTAAGGAAACCATAACTATTAAACATATGATAACAGAGGTAGGAATAGTGTACCAAAGATACAAAATAACAAGCTCCTAACTCAGCCTGCGAAGTCAAGACTGGCCGGAGAATATTTATATATATATACATACATATCCAGAACCCAAAAGTACATATACACAATCCTGCCTCTCCATAAACCTCTAGGAGGATCAAAAGAACAAGTTATGCAGAGAGAAAACCAAGTATATATATACACATCATAGCATAACAAAATAACCCTGTAACCACTCCGCTTCAAGGGTCCAGACGCCTAACGAGATGCCTCTCGACCTGCATCTGGAAAACAACAACATAGTATGGAATGAGAACCGGAGGTTCTCAGTATGGTAAAGGTGCCACACACATAATATATAAGGTCCTGGGAATGCCAGAGGCAATCCTAGAACGCCGACACTCAGATTATAGAGCTTAAAGTATTAAATAGAAGCCATAAAAGGTGGTTTTCTAAGGATATTTAAACCTAACTTAAATTAACCTTAAATCTAAATCTCATTCTGTCATTCCTCCTTACCTCCAACTCCATCATGCATTTTCACAGACAAGTAAACAAACAAAGGCAAGCACAAGAAGGTTACAAGTACTGCAGATAACAAATATACATTTAACATGGCAAGTACATTTAGGCACACCCGGTTAATACACAAGCAAGTAGTTCAAGTAATATGCATATGATGCATGCCTGTCCTATGGCTGATGAGGCTCATCTGTCGGTTATCCAGCCAACCCGACAAGTCTGAATTGTACTTAGACTGTCCCCCGACGTGCATCCCCAAGAGTCTATGCATAGTTTTTCTCAAATAATCAATAATACTCAATGGGGGTAACGTTCCCGGGAATTTATATAGTGTCCGGTCACACACTTACGTCGTAGGGTCAACAGAGTATCGAGTTTTCAACCTGGTACACGTGGTGGCAAGCCACGGCACTTAATCCAGGGAATCTCGTATCTCAGATTATTCAAATTCATAAGCCATATAAATAATTCAATTATAATTCATCAACTTCAACATCATTCTCAATCGCATTTCATTCATCATCATACATCAATCATATTCAATCCTTATCCTTCATTATCACACCTCCCATTCCGTCCATCAATAGTTCCAATTCAAAACATAACTCATTCTTTTCTAAATGAATCAAACTTAAAACATACTCATTTTCTTAATAACTCTAAATCAAACCATATAACCTTTGAATCTAAATCTTTTTAAATAATCATATAAACAAAATCTCTAATTTTTTATAAAATTTCGGCAGCATCTCCTCTAAAACTCGGACTTTGCCACCCTTTTCGGGTCCAAACCTGCTTCCTTTTCAATTCAACATATCCTTCCTCATTATCATAACAATCTCCACAAAAAATCTACCTCAGATCAACAATTAAACTCATACAATATTCAAATCCAACAATCAAAATTCAACTGAGAGTCATAGTTCACAAATCCTAGGCTTTTAACACAAAATACCTCAAATCAATAATTCACCGAATCATTAATTAATCAACAAGCACCAAACCAACCATGTTTATCAACAATAACATTCAACTATAATTCTCTCCAAATTAACATAACAACATTCACCATCCAAAATTAATAACTAATTATCCAATAAACTTCAACCAATTATATTCATCGACAAATTACTAAATATTAAACATACACCTGCATTCCAACTTATCCTATGGTCATCTAGCCTAAGTTTTCACAGAACATTATATATTAAATGCAAGAAACCTAAACCATACCTTAGCCGATTTCCACGTAACGACCAAAGCTATTTATTCAAAACCAAGACAACCCCTCAAAACTCGACTAATCCGCTTCCTCCAAGTTCCAGTATTCACAATTTCAAGCTCCAATTATTTATTTTCAACCTAATACACATTCATAATACATATATACCCAATTTAATACTCAAAGCTCAAATTTAATGAAAATAAAATAGAATTATCGTATCCTCACCCTACCCAAGCTTCACATAAGTAAGAGTGAACGTTTCTCTCAAGCTAATTGGATCCTAAAACATCAGAAATCAAAGAAATTCAATATTCCCACTTAAAATTCGAAAATTGGGGGAAGATGAAGCTGAGAGTGATTAAATAAGTTACCTATGAAATTGTTCCGATAGAAATGTAGAGCTCGACGCGGTGAACGCGTGGCCGCAAACGGTGCGGCGATTGGAGCTCGGACGGAGAAGTTACGGGGATCGGAAATTAACGTAAGGGTTACGGGAATGTTTCTCGTTTCTCTTCTCCCTGGAAGCTGAAAGCTTCGTTGCTGCAGTAATGAGGGAGAAGACAAAGCTGGGTTCATTTAATAGGGCTGGTCCGGTTGAACCGACAGCCCGGTTCGGGTCCGGTTCAACCGGTTCGGTCCTTTCGGTCCAATCTTGGACCGTTTTCTTCAAAATTAGTGTCAAAATTCTCGTTTCGATGAGTTCTACCCTATTTTGATATAATATTCGCATTTCTAATCCTCCTTATTAAAAACTAATTTATTAACTAATTTAACCGGGGTTTACAGGAAAAAGCTATCTAGTAAACCATTAGACTGACTTCTTTACGTATCTGAAAAGGTCATATATATCGAGGGTTAAAATTTTAGGAGCTCAACCTATTCCTGCAATAGGGGTTGCTTTCAGAAAAATACGATTACCATCATAGAATTTAAATAAGAAGAACGGGATGACGCAGGTCTAGTATGCAAATTATTAGACAAAATAATAGCAGTTTTTCAAAATAGTCAAGAAAAATATGATTTTATTATCTATATCAAACTCTATTTATCGGCACACTAGGCTAATCAGAACATTTTGGAGTGTAAGTGTATGAACAAGCAAATTAAATTTTAATTTTGAGAAATTTAATTCCAACTCACACACAATAGTTAAAAAAATAAAAGAATACGATGCACCAGAATCCTAAAGTGCAATTAAAAAATGAGTCTTGACACAACACTGATTTTGGGTCAGAAAATCCAAACACAAACATCTTCAGCAATAATTATAAATACTCTTTCTGACTGTTGGAGTCTAACTACTTCTTGTACTGATTTTTATCAAATTTGAACACAAAATCATTTAATAAAAAGAGAAAACTACAAACAAATGGCAATGGCTTTTATATATGGAGCAGTTCTCATAGAACAAACTGCAAGATGAAAATTTGGAATTAAAAATTTGGTACTTCCATCTCAAAGGTTTTATATCGTTGTGAGAATATATAAATCAAAATCAAAATCAAAATAAAAAAAGCCGCCCTAAAATTTTCGATTTGATTATACCCTCTCTTAACAAATGCTCGCAGTATGATTATTAATAAAGAGATAAACTTTATGTAAATTAACTACACAAGTCCTTTATAAATTTCATCCCAACTAAGCATTATTGGATTCCAAGAACAAACTAAAGTCAACTCACATGTGCATGCATCTGAACATATATATAAACCAGTTAGTTATTAATTAGCATCCCCTGCCAAATAATAATCCATTTTGAATTTTCTCTCATATGTTGTTCATTTTTTGAAAATGAAGATTAGAAAAAGAAAAAGTGACTACTGACTAGTGTGTGAAAAAATCATGAGTGCATGAATCAAAACTTGGTCATATAAACATACCCAATTGTCATGCATGCAAAGTGTACAAAAAGACAAAGCATTATCTACCCTTTATTGGGGGTTGGTGTGGTGCTGAGCAAGTCAAACACAAGCTTCATCATGATTATGATGAGTTATGACTCAACAGGAAAACAAAAATAAATAAACAAATAAAAAGGAAAGGAACAAAAGACAAAACAAATCTACATCCAACAGCTCTCACCAGAGCCACTTTTTATGTTTGCCAACTACTACTTCTACCTGTTTTCTGGATCTAGATCTCTATTTGTTTTTAATTTTAATTTTCCACCTTTCACAATAACAACAAAAAATTAATAATCCGTGGCATACTAAATGTTTTAGCTTTTCTTTTCCTGCATAAATGTTTTAACAATAGATTTGGGTAGGTAGACAATGATTTTTATAAATAATATGAATAATAAATTTTAAAATTGATCTAATAAAATAAAAGATAACTAGGAGTAAGCACGGATCGGTTTGATTTGGATTCAAAGTGAAATTAAAATCGAATCGATCAAAATGTAATTGGTTCGGTTTGGTTTGGATTTAAATTTTTTTGTGTATGTATCCGAATCAAATCAAACTGATTAAAAACGGATTAGTTCAGTTCGGATAATTGGGTACCCGATGACTTTAAAATTCATAAAAAAAACTAATTTTTTATCTTAAAAATTCAACAGGTACAATAAACATGTAACATCAATATAAATAATCTAAACATGTTAAACACCAAATACATTAAAAACTAAACTCATTAAAATCCAAACATATTAATAGTAAATAATCTCACTAAAAGTCACTAAAAGCCATATATATTTTTTATTTTTTTATTTAATTAATATATAATCAGATTCACGGGTTAATTCGGATTCAGCACCTCAAAACCGATATCCGAATCAATTACTAACAAAAGCCATTGGTTTGGTTCGGGTTGGACCTGATTACCCGTTGGTTCCAGAACCAATTTAATTGGTTTGGTTCAGGTTCAGACAGGTAATCGGGTACCCACTACACGTACTCACCCTTAAAGATAACTATCTGCACACTTAGTAAATTGAACATCCAGCTATTGTTAACTGTGCATGAATAAATCGAATAAAAAAAATAATCATCTAATTAAAAATAATAAATATAATCATCTACATACCTTTTAAAATAAACATTCGATATATCCATTATTCACATTATTTAACATTCTCATATTTTTTCTTTCACAATATCTTAGAAGCCAAGACCACGGAAACATCCTAGTACATAACTTCTATGATGTGCTAAAATAATATTTTAGCTAGCGTTACTTTACATTTATATAAGGGAAAATATGAGGAGCCAATGAAATATTTAGACAATGTGTACAATGGAGGTTTATGAAGTATTAGAGATATAATTATTAGTGTTACATTTTTTCATCAGCTGAATCTTTTGGGATGAGTGGTATCATGACATGGTATTAAAGCGCTAGATCTGAAAGGTCAAGAGTTCGATCCTTAGTGAACTCAAAAATTAAACTAATTTTTCGAGAAGATGTTTATTACCCCTTGTATTCGGATGGTTATTCTAAATAGTACAGGGGATGTTCAATAATAAGTTTGCCATGTAACTACAAGTTCGTAAATGAGAATTTGCATTAAATTAAATTTTTTAATTTGATTTTAATAAAAAATAAATTAATGTTAATGTAATTTATATTTGATAATTTTTATATAAAAATAAATTATAATAAAATAAATATTATTTGAATTGTATTATTTTAAATTATATTTAGATAAAAATTATTAAAAATAACATAGATTTATATTATTCAAAATCCCATTTCTTTTTTTAACATATTTTAACTATAATTTTTTTTTAAAATTAAATTTATATGTTAAAATTTAATACTCTTTTAGTCATAGTTTTTCAATATTTTTTTATTTAATCTGAAATTTTTAATAAAATCAATAATTGATATTATAAAAAATTAACATTAATAAATAAAGTGCACTCTAATTTAGAAACTCACAATAAAAATTATATAAAACCAAACAAAAATAATAAAGAAAAGTTTCATACAAAACAAATTTATATTAATAAAAATGATCAAAAAATTTATACAACAATATTATTAAAAATTCCATAAAAAAGCAACAATATACATTAGAGAGTATTAAAGAAAAAACTCCAAAAAAAACATCCACGGTATGAACTAGAAAATATATAAAAAATTGGTAAAAATAAAAACTTAGCAGAGAGTACTAAAAATGATATTCTAAAAAAAATCAAATATGAATATTATGATGATTATTTTTTCAAATTACTTCTCCAATTGTCACAATTGAATGCAAAAACCACAATTTATTGTTTCGAATAAATGGGAGTTGGGATGTAGAATCACATTTGTGTTTAGAAAACAAAATAATTAAATAAAAAAATTGAGACATTTAAAAAAATTGAACGTCTTTTCTATGACTCAAACATTAAATCAAATAGTTGGTTAATGAGAATCGCTAATTTTGTGAAAGTTGTATGTTATCCAAAGAGAAATAATCATCTTTATATCAGTTTTTTATTTTTTTTATAGTATAATTCATAAACCTTTGTTTTTACTTCTTTTCATTCACTTTTAATATAAAAGAAGTATAAAAATACTTTTATTATAAAATGAGAATATATAAAAATAAATATATATGAAAAATAATTAATTTTTATTCAATTCTCTCATAAATAAGGAGTTGATTATTCTCTCTAACTTGTTTAATTATTATTGAAAAAATTAATTTGGTGATGAATTTAATGTGCACTTAATTAATATGATTGATATAAAAAATATATAAACATAGTAAAATAATTTAGAATTCAGAATTCTCTCTCTACTGATAAATAGAAAAAGACTTTAAAAATGTTATTTATATATCAAAATAAATCACTAAAATCAGTCGCTATATATTTTTGTATAAATACATATATAATTTAATTCATTTTTAATGTATATTTTATACCAATAACTAATTTTAATATACATTTAACATAATTAAAATAATTTATATAGTGATTAGATTATAAATGACATTAATGTTATACGATTTGGCCGTTAAGTCAGTAATCATGAATACGTTCATAAAAAGCTTCATAAAGCTTCATGCATATTCATAAACTAGCAGTATGAGAACCTCATGTGGCTTTTCCAATATGTTCGTACATTGTATTATACTTGTGCATTAGCATTTAGTAATGCCAAAATTTGTTAATGGCGAGTGACTGGTCTAAGTGGTGAGTGGGGTATATATATCTGTATATGTAAATTAATTGTGTTGTTCTTGTTCCAGTCGGTATGGACATGGTGACGAATTTAAATGTAGACTCAATCATGAATCTCACTTTTTTTAATTGACTTGTTCACATTCACATACTATTTAATTTTGTTTTTCAGTTCATATTTTATCTGCCATAAATGTATTTATAGTTTTTCTGAATAAGGTTGATATTTTAATTTTAGTATTTTTAGTTTTATTTGAATTATCAGTTTGGTTTTTCTTTTGAAATTTACAATCTATACTTTTTATTACTATTTTTCACTTTAAAATCGCTTTAAATTTTGGACTATGTATCTAAGTATTTTGATTTCTTAATACGTAAAAACATTATTATTGATAATGATATGTTGGCCTAAGCGTAGAAATCAAAATTCTAACATCAAGTGATGATTCAACCTCTCTTGTTGAAGTAGGGTTAATAATGGATAGAATAGAGTAGTATTTAGTATTTATACTTTATTTTAATTTTATTGGTGAATTTAAATTGTTTTTAAAAATTAATTATATTTTACTTGTGAATTGAGAATTTTTTACTCTAATTCTATCTGTATTCTAAAGTTTAATATTTTATCTGACGATTCACAACAAATCAATTTTTTCAGTCAAATATAATATTTAATTATTTTGTAATTCATAAATATATTAATTAAGTCTATATTAAAATTAAAAGTAACAAAAATTATAATAAAATCCTTGTTAAAATTATAAAAGTGAAAAAATTTAGATTTGATCTCCATCAATATCATTATATATGCATAATAAATTTTAATTATATGCTATAATATATCAAGAGAGTAGCAGAGTTAGGTTAAGGATAAATCTGCATCCGACCTTACATATAGCCAGTGATGGAACCAAGGGAAAACCGGGCGTGTGTGTGTTAAATCATTAACTATTTACTTTTAAGTTTTTGAGTTTATTAAACATATTTTTTAGTTTAAATTTTACATAATAATTTTATAGATTATATTAATTTTTTTATGACTGATTGGATAATTATTGCATAGAATATATTATATTTTAAATTTTTAAAATAAGATTAAGTGTTTGTATTTATTTTATGTACACAAAAATTTTTTTAAATTAGAATTGACCTAAAAAATTAGTGAAAATATAATTTTTTTTTTTACATCTTCAATACGTTAAAAACATAAAAATATTTTAAAATTTTTATTATTCTATTTTTAAAAAGTGCTTTCAGATTAAATTTATTACAATAAAAAACTAAAGCTAAAAATATTGTAGATTTAACATTAGTTATAAGAATTTGGTTTTCTAATATTAAAATTTTAGTTCCATCACAACACATAATTTGTTTCGCTCTGAATTCGAACCTTATGAATTAGAATGCCATCTTATCTAAAGGGATTGGATCAGATTAAATATTCATAAATAGAATTAGTATTGTGAATCTTATATTAGTGAATGTATTTGGAAATTTTTATATTAAAAAATAATATTTAAGAGAGTTTAATTTTATCTTATAGTATAAACAAATTAACTCAACTTCAATGCGCGCAGTTTATATTTTTTTTTTATTAAAAAGTGGAGAAAGGGTTATTCAAAAGAGATTAGCTCATCATATCATAGTTCACTTAAGAAATGCTAATCATATATATATATATATATATATATATATATATATATATATATATATATATATATATATATATATATATATATATATATATATATATATATCGTATTGTTATTATTTATATTTGATTGCAAATCATTCTAAATACCAACTTGAAAAACTTGAAACGTCGGGGGAAAAATCATTCTACCAGACAATAATACAGGATGGACGCACGTTACTCTGAAAGATTTAATTTCGTAATTATATATTTTTTATTTTAAAATAATTTATACAAAAAAATTAAATAGTGTATACATAGTCAAATGCTTTCTTACATAGACGACAGGAGCTTCAAGTCATCATCAGATTAAAATAATTAATTATGGCAGCAAATTTTTGTTGTCTGACTATACTCAGAATATTCCACCTTCTAAAATCCCCAATTAAAAATTGAATCACAGCCTCACTTTGATTTTGTTCACCAGACGGGGTGCGGGACCCAAGTCCCCATCTCCTTTTTGAAAGGATAAATTTCAAATTTAATATTTGTTATTATTAAAAAAAATTATTGCCAATACAGACTTTAGTTTTTTTATTATTTCAAATCATACTTCTCTCAAAAATGAAAATTTTAAATAATTTATAACTGTAAAACATTTTTTATTTCATAAACTAATTTTTAGAATTGAGATAAGCTTTATCAATATTGATTCTAATATAATATTTCATTCGCATATAAATATTCACATTCTATCTTATTCACACGCAGACTCTGTATATAATGTTTAAAATTTTAAATATTCTTGTTAAATCTCTGTTCTTGATGACAGAAAAAACGGATGAAAAAAGAGATATTGTAAGAACAGAATTTAAGAAGTTTTTAATATAAATTTTGACTTTAAAATGATGAAAATTACCTTGCTATATATAGATGCCATTTTTTATATATTGGCTGCCATAAGCTTAACTATTCTAATCTTAACTATTTTAATTTTTCTAACTAACTTTTAACAAGCTGCAAGTGTAACTAATTTAGTTATGATAACCGGTAGTTTATTTTCTTTCAGTGCCCAACTGTCTCAATACCTGCTATCTACTAACATCCCCCCTCAAGCTAAGAGGGTGAAAATCGAATATGCCAAGCTTGGAATAGAATCTATTAATATATAATAGGAGAGTAGTATATGGTTGGTTGTTTGACAAGTGTCCAACCTATATGATCAACAAGTGTTTTACTTGAACGATTGACAAGTGTCATGTTAAAAAAATTAAGAAAACCAATACATGATAGTATAGAAGAAGCTATTATTGGCATTTGGATCTGAACATGTTGGATATTAAGCGGGAATTTGAATTTCAAATTCAAAATCATTTTGTTCCAAAATCATTCCTTTTCTTATCCTCATATATATGTTTGTTTTCATTTGTCCTCCCTAAATTAAAATTTGAAAAGATGGGTAGAGAAAATCGGAGAGGATTCAGGGAGACAGAGACTGAACGAAATAGAGAAGAAAATACGAGGTGATGAAAGAAAGAACGACTGAAGGAGAAGTGGCTGGTGACAACAGTGAGAGACAAGGACGCTAGATCGAGAGAAAAAAAGGAAGAGGAATGCAAATGAGGCAACTACGGTGATAGAGGCTATCGCCGCCCTTGGTTCCTTAGGAACGCGTCCACTGTATGGTAGACTAATATTTTATTTTTGTTGGAGGCAGTGCTTCCATAGTAACGCTAAGGGCTTCATTAAGGTATCTCTGTCCCTAAACTTATCTTCAGTAAATATATTTATAGCAATGGAGTGGGCTTGTGATTATTGACTGCAAGGAATTTCTGATGACCACTGATTTCTCTCCACCTTTTCTCTCAATCTCTCCTCTCTTACACCAGGATCTCCTCCCACGTTTCCATCAAAGCAGAAAAGAAGAAAACATGACGATGAAGAGGGGAAGCACGACGAAAGAAGGAGAAGATTGAGGCGATGACCGCGGTGAGAGACGGCATTCCTGTTGGATCCGCGGAACCCTAAATTTCACCGTTTTTGTTAAATATATATATTTATAAGCATTTGGAGTTGATTGCTATTGTCTTTCTTGCAGTCCTGCATCATACTAGGTGCTGATGAAAATTGATAAAATAGGATGGATCCTATAATTTGTAGAAAAGCCGAAGGGATCTGATCTAAAGGAATTGGTATGTTACTGGTATATAAAGCCCTAAACTTCTGACATGTTGCCTTTTGTTTTTTGGTTTTTCCCACGGTTTAGGTGGAATGTGAAGTGGACTTTCTGTTGAAAATTAAAATGTGAAACTGTGTCATGGTGTTGTGCTTTTCTTTGGTTTAGGGGAGGCTTCCCCTTCAGAAACAGTGCAAGGGAGTTATTTTGATCATACTTTCGAGTATTGGTGAACATTTTATTCAATCATCCAAAATTAAACCCTAAGAATGGAAGAAATTGTGCAACAACAGGGTATTACTCTGTCTTACTATTTCCTATGCTTCCATATATATTATGTATAGAACAATTTTGTCTCTTACATTATTGAAAATTACCGCCGGATAGAAACCTTAAAGATTTTAGTATTTCATATTCACACCAGTGGATTTTAGAATTTATACGTATCACATTTATGCTTTCGATTTTTATTTTTAAACTGTTTTGACCACTTCAAGAATGTTGGAATGCTTTTTCTCTGTGTCATCTCCGCTGCCGTCTTCATTTGGCTTCTCTATGTTGGAAAAGGTTACTATTCTCAATTCCTGTCTCTTGATATAGTGTTGGATTGTGATTACAACTGTTTTTCCTTTCTCTTGATTTACTTTTAGTACTATGTAGGGGAATGAAATAATGAACACCTAAATTTATTGGTTAAATAGGTTTATGATGATTTGAGTTACATCCCGGATAGGTGTAGTTATTTTCTTTCACATGGTTTCAGAGTTGCCTATTTTATTTTCTTCTAACATTAATCCTCATGGTTTTGCTCAGGAATTGGAAAAGGGATTCAAGGCCTGTTTGCTGTGATATCAGTCTTTAATAAATTAATTTTTTCTTCGATATGAGTGTTCCATCTACTATAGTACTCTGTAAGGCTCTGAATTGACATATATATAGTGAAAATGAAATTGTGAATGAATTAGAGTAAAAGAGCTTTGGTTCTGAGAATGTTCAATATTATTAACCGTGTATTCACGGTGTTTATGCAATGGTGACATATGTTCTCAAGGTTTTTAAAATTTTTCACAGATAAAATGTTTTATGGTTTTCTTAAAGAAAATTCTCAAAATTATTCAACACAACTATTTTTTATTCCTCATTTTATTCGAATATTTAAAGAAAATTTCTTTTAAGTCTAATGAATTTAGTCTTTATTTCAGTCATATTTTAATCTAAATTTCTTTGGTGGTGAATGACATAAATTTTATCACTTGATAAAAAAATGTATCACTTTAAAAATGATAAATCAAATTAAACATCAATATAACAAATGAGATTAATCACTTAATTTTTTTGTATACTAAATAAAATTAAGTCTTTCAATAAATATATATTAATCTTCTTATATTCAAACTATACATAATACAATAATAAATTAAACACATGACTCACACGTAGCGCAAATTATATGCTAGAAGTCTAATAATATAAATAAGAAGATTTTTTGGATTGTATAACAATAATATTGTAATAATTTTTATTTAAAAATATAAATATAATAACTTTTTTATTTAAGTAAAATCTACTAATATGAATTAGAAAAATAATAAAATTATTTTAGCCTCTATAAACAGAAAATAAAATAATTTTATATACCATATAATAAATTTTTATTATAAAAATTTTTTTAAATTAAAAATAATAACTTTTAATGTTAATAAATAAATATCAATAAATATTTAAAATAGATTAGTATTAGGCCCGGGCATAGCCCAGGTTTTACACTAGTGTAAGAAAATGTTCAAGAGATAGTGATTTTGTCAGCATATCTGCCACTTGATTGGCAGAGGAGATTGGGAAGCAACTTAAGAACACCTTCTTGAGTCTTGTCCCTGATAATGTGGTAGTTAATGTCAATGTGTTTTGTGTGTTCATAGAACACAGGATTGGTAGCGATGTGTTGAACAGCCTAATTGTCACAATAAAGGGTGATTGGTTTTCCTCAAGTTACACTAAAATCATTGATGATATAAGTGATCCACAAGCCTTCGCGAGTCACTGCAGCCAAGGCCCGAAGTTCTGTTTCTGCAGAGGAGCATGAAACAGTCTTTTGCTTTTTGCTCTTCTATGATACCAAAGTTGAGCCTAAAAAAATTAGCCAGTCATAGATCTTCGTGAATCTGGGCATGTACCCCAGTCTGAATCGAAGTAGCCGGTGAGCTTGGAATCAGAATTACGTGAAAAGAAAACACCCTTTGTTAGAGCTTGTTTGAGGTAGCGAAGCACATGAAGTCCAGCTTTGAAGTGAAGGTTAGTAGCACAATCCAAGTACTGGCTTAATTTGCTTACTATAAAACATATGTCAGGTCTGGTGTTGGTAAAGTAAAGGAGACGGCCAATCAATCGTCTATAAGGTTGAAGATCATCTAACGGAACCTCGAAGGACTTTGACAGTGTTACAGTGTAATTCATAGGAGTTGATGCAGGCTTTGCATTAGTTAAGCCATACTCCTTTAAGAGATCAAGGGTGTACTTTTGTTGGTAAAGAGAGATGCTTTGTGTAGTCCTGGCAACTTCTAATCCCAAGAAGTATTTGAGTCTCCCAGGATCCTTAATTTTGAATTTGTCATCAAGTAGCTTCTTGATGCACTCAATTTCTACTAAATCATCACCTCCCAAAATTAAGTCATCTACATATACTAGGATTGCAGTGAAGCCTGAGTTGGTGCGTTTAGCGAAGAAAAAGTGATCTGAGCGAGACTGTTTGTAGTTAGAAGTAAGTAGCACCGATCGAAGCTTTGTGTTCCACTAGCAAGAGGCCCATTTTAGTCCATAGAGTGACTTGACTAGCTTGCAAACTATCCCAAGCTCGACATCAAGACCTAGTGGTGGCCATATATACACAACTTCGGGCAAGTCCCATGGAGAAAAGCAGAATTTATATTAAGTTGGTGTATGTGCCAGTTATAGAGGGCTGCTAGGGACCACATGATCCTTAAGGTAGTCATCTTTATAATAGAACTAAAAGTGTCAAAATAATCAAAACCTTGAACCTGGGTGAAGCCGTTAGCCACTAACCGAGCATTGTGGCATTCCACACTGCCATCAGCTTTGAATTTGGTTTTGATGACCCACTTACACCCAATAGCTTTCTTCCCAGGAGGAAGTTTTGTCAAGATCCAAGTTTTGTTGGTCTCTAATGCATCAAGTTTGGCCTTAATCGCATCCCTCTAACAGTCATACAAAATTGCCTGCTCATAGGAATGGGATTCTGTGTTGTTGGATATGGCAATGGAGAAGGCTCTCTGTGAAAGGTTGCACATGTTTAAACTCACATAATTGCAAGGAGAATATTTTTTGAAATTGGAGTCATTTGTGCTTGATACTGAAGTTTGCATGCACTGAAAGTCTTATAGATAAAGAGGCTTATTTGTTAATCTTGTTTATCTTCGTAGAAGTGTGTGAAATTGATTGTGCTGGTGCGGGTGTGTTTGAGGAAACACAGTGTGATGTGATCATTGTAGTGAAAGTTGTGAGTTGGTATTGCATTGAGTGTCATTAACTTCTAAATTTTCAAGTAGAGAATAATTGTGTATAATATGTGGTGTTGAGTCAAGACTAGTATTATTGGTGAGATTTGAGAGACAAGTGTCATAAGGATCTGGTGTATGAAAAATTGGTGTTGAGTCAACTGTTTGTGTGTGCTCATTTTGAAAGAGACCATGAAATGAAAAATATTTTTCATAGAAAATGACATGCCTGGAGACAAAAATGTTCCTATTGTCCAGATTCATTAAAACATATCATTTTGTACCTTGCTGCAAACCCAAAAACACAACTTTGATATTCTTTTATCAAGTTTTTTTCTATTAGTAGTTAGTGTGGATGCAAAGGCTAGACAACCAAAAATTTTTAAATGCTCAATAGAAGGCAATTTATTGTGTAAAATCTGATACGGGCACTTATCGTTTAGAGAGGAGCTCGAAATTCTGTTTATTATGTATGCAGCAGATGCTGCAGCATAATTCCAGAAACACTTAGGCATATTCGATTTGAAAATTATGGCTCTAGCAATGCACAAGATATCTTGGTGTTTGTGCTCCATGACCCCATTTTGTTGAGGAGTCTCAACATACAAGGGCTGGTGAAGAATGCCTTTTGAGCGGAAGAAACTTTTTAAAACTTTAAATTTAGTGCCATGATTAGATCTTACAATTTTGACATGAGTATTATGTTGATTTTCAACCAAAAGAATGAAATTTTGCAAAATTGTAGCTGTCTCGAATTTATGCTTCACGAAATATAGCTAAATGAATTTTCTATGTTGTGACCATTTGTTGAAGGGTTGGCCAGTGCTCCCAAACATCAACATAAAGAAGATCAAATGGTGTATCTGATATATTCTGACTTATGCTAAAAGATAAACGTTTCTGCTTGGCATAATGGCAGAATTCACAAGGAATATCATGTGAAATGTAGTCTAACTCAATGTATTATTTTTCAAAATTTTCAACCTATCATTCAACACATGACCTAACCTACAATGCCAGAGATGAAACTCATTTTATTGATTAACAATATTAATGTGTGTGACTGTGTCAGTGTACTTAGTTGGTGCCTCCAGATTTATTTTTGCCTCTTTATCATGTCTTTCTCTTAGTATGTAAAGTATTTTTTCAAGCTCAGTTGCTCCAAACGTCCTCAAGAAAAACTGATCCTGTACTTCACAATTAATGTGATTGAACAAAAATTGGCATGACAGAGAGTGAGTGGCTTTAGAAATTGAAATCAGATTAAAAGAGAAACTAAAAATATGTAAAACATCAGTTAAGTAGAATTCTTTAATAAAGGAAACTGTGCCACATATGGTGGAGATAAATTTGTGAACCATCTGGAATTTTGACAATTATTGGATTAATGACTATGTAAGATTGAAAGAATTTCAGTGAAAATGATACATGAGCAGTTGTTCCTATAACTAATATCCTTTTTTGAGAAAAAATAGATTGTGTATATGATGAGAGAATTTCAAATACACCTGAGGAGAGAGCAAGAACTGTTGTTTCTGAATCATTGCCATGAGTAGATAACTGTGTTTGTTGTTGGAACAAAGCCTCTTTTGTGGCAATTCCCCCCATGGGTTGAGAGTTTGTTGCTGTCTTCGTCATTGTTCTCAGCAACCATTAAGCTATTCATGGTGGCTCTTCGTTGAGTTCGCTGCAAATTGGGGGGGAGGTGATGCGTGAGTATCATTAGTGTATTTATATAATTTATATAGTATTTTGTTGATTTGTTAGATAATTTTAGTGAATTATACTCTAGTGGATGCTACTTTGAATTTTTGTGGCCTTTTGTGATTTCAGGTAGCATTCAGATGAAGATTTGGTGAAAAATTCATGAAGAAGCAAAGAATGACTCACGCGTATGAATCATGCATGCGTATACATTACTGGCGCAATAAGGGACCTCATGCGTACACACAACTGGACGAACTCAACAAACCAATTCTTCTCGGGATAGGTGGCGCTAAATGCCACATTAACGGTATTTAGCGCCAGCACCTTAATTCTCATTATTTCATTCTGGAAGGGTGGCGCTAAATGCTATAACCCAGCGTTTAGCGTCGAGGACTTTGTAATGCGTGAGAGATCACTGGAACGGCAACGCTAAATTCCACCAATCCGGCATTTAGCGTCGATAATGCTGAATGGAATGGGGACCACGCCTGCAACAAATCACACAAAGGAGGCTTTGATTTTATTTCAAATCAATTAAAAAAATAAAAAAAGATTTGTTAGGTTTTGAGTTCAAGTTTTAAATCAATTAGGATTAGGACTATAAATAAGATAGAGATTCACCCTCGCGGGGATCTCTTCTTCTCTCTTCTACTTCCGCACTTTCAATTTTTACACTTTTACTCTCTTAGGATTTTTTCTGTACCATGAGCCACTAAACCTCCATTGTTAAGATTATGAGCTCTATTTACTTTGATGGATTAATAAAGATTTATTCTTCTACTCTTGATTAACGCATTGATTCATGTTTAAGAATTGATTTCGTTCTTCATCCTACGGATTAGTGTGTATTGAGAAATAACTCTAATCTAATTTGAATTCTTTTGAATCTTGGAAAAGATACATCACTAGAATTAAAGTTTGAAATCCTTTTCTCACAACTCCTTAATTGTTTAGATTTAATGTGATACGTGACATATAATCGGATTATTTTTGGGTTCTTAGAGATTGTGTGGCTTATAAATCAGATTTTAAACTTAACCTTTTAACACAATTGATTGATCAAGAAATTGACGGTTGGTTGGCTTAGAGGAGATTCAATTGTCTAGGAATAGGAATTGAATCACCTAGGGTTTGTCATAAACTCAATCTTTGCATGATCAGGGTAGTTGACATTGAATGTTAATCCAAAAATCTAAATATTTCTGAAGCCTTCACTCTTTTCTCATACTATTTTCTCAACCATTTACTGCTTACTTTTCTTAATTCACTGTCTTTTACACTACTTTATATTCAAAACCCTCATTTCAACTTGTCTAACTAAAATAATTAATCAATTATTACTTGTTTAGTCCAATAATCTTCGTGGGATCTCACTTACCGTGAGTTTATTACTTGGAACGATTCGGTGCACTTGCCAGTAATTGTGGTTTAAAAAATCTGCATCAAATTTTTGGCGTCGTTGTCGGATAATGAGGGGGAACCCATGTTTGTGATAACAGCTATTAATCAGCTGGCCAGTTTTGCCACAGTAAGCACACAGCTTGGAAGGACCCCATCCTCTACTTCTTCCATGAACTCCACGTCGCATTCCTCTCCCTCAAATGTTTGAGGTTCCATTATTTATCAAAATCTTGGAATTCAGCATCTCTGGCTGATTTAGCTCCCTTTCTTGTTGTAGAAGGAGTTAATAAATCGCAGCAACCTCTAGGAGGCGTTTCATCAGCATTATTTGAGATTTGACGGTGGAGTATTAGTTTTTGAGCCCTCTTAGAAATCGAATTGCTTTTTTTCTTTTCCTGTATCCTCTCATTACATCAAGCCCGCATTCACATTCTTTCATGCATTTGCAATTAGGAACTGGTTCAAATTCTTCGAGTTCTTCCCAGATTCTTTTAAGTTTTGTGAAATATGACATTACTGACATCTCTCCTTGCTTCACTGAGAACAATTCTTCTTGCAACTCTGCAACTCTAAATGCACCCCTTCATAGAATTTGTGCTTTAGCTCATTCCAAAGCTCATAGGCATTGTTGCATGAAAGGACACTTTAGAAAATATCTTGACTCAGTGACGCGTGTAGCGTGGAGAGCATGAGTGTATTGCATCTATCCCACGCATCGAACTTACTATCTGTCTCATCAGGTTTTGGCAACAAACCATCTACAAACTTGATATTGTTCTTTGATTTCAGTGCTATCTAGGCAGAGCGCGCCCAAGAGTAGTAGTTTTGATTCATCAGTGGAGTTGAGGTGAGAGCGATACTTGGATTCTCACTCGGATGTAGGAAGTAGAGGCTTGAGGGATCTTGATTGAGATTCAATGTTGCTTTCGGAGCTTGAGCTTGAATTGACGAAAACTGTGTCATCATTTTCGTGAATCGTTAGAATTCAACCATGGAAAAATCTTGATTATCGGGATTCAAGTGTCCATGAGTTTCTGGACTTGTCAGATCCATCGTTCTTTCTTGTGATCTCGCTGAAAATTAGCTTGAATCACAAGATCAGAATGCACGAAACTTGATTAAACTTTGAAATTGAAGGTACTCACAAATCTCTGCAACTATCCACGCTCACCGCACCATATTGAATTTCTATTCTTGGTGGCAGAAAAAACAGGTGAGAGAAGAGAGATTGTAAGAGCAGAATTTGAGAAGTTTCTAATATGAATTCTGACTTTAAAATGATAAAAATTATCTCGCTACATATACATGTCACTCCATATATATTGACTGCCATAAGTTTAACTATTCTAACTTGCCTAACTAACTTCTAACAAGCTGCATGTGTAACTAATTTATATGACAGCTGGTAGCTCATTTTCTTTCACTGCCCAGCTATCTTAATGCACTGCTATCTACCATCAGTTCTTCTAATTTGTTAGTAGTGTTATACCAGCATAGCTAGAGCATACATTTGATTGATTTCATCTTTTCTACGTGATACCGAAATTTTGTAGTGCTTTTGTTCCTATAAAACTGTTTAAATTTTGCTTTCATGATTTCCTCCAAGTCTATGTGATGTAAATGAACAATAGGATTGTTTAAGACAATTGAAGCTAGTTTTAATTTATACCTAAATTTCCAGCTTCAGAATAATTGCAGCTCATTAAACAAAAGACCACGGAACTATTTAGCGACGGTCAATAAAAATTGTCACTATCTGCAATTTATGTTGTAATGAATACACTAATTAATCTAATTTAAAATATATATGTTATCCAATCCGATTCCCTTGCATGGTGTAGTTACGTACAGTTTAATCAAATTGACTAATAAGAATTAATATAAAGTAACGGCTACATATATACACTCCAACACATGTGATAGTTGTGAGCAATTATGAGACCAACACATCTTTATTTATATGATACTTTAATTTAATATTCCTATGATACTTTAATTTGGTATTATGTAAAATTACAAAGTATCAGTACTCTTATATGGTTGAACAATTATTACGTGTCTTATTAATTAAAATTAAAAATAATCTTAAAAACAAATATTAAATCATTTACTAAATAAAAAGATCAATATCTTTATATAAAGAATATTACTTAAAAAAAATCAATAACCAACAAAATTTATTATTTTTATCAAAACTTTTAGTCATTAATTTAATATTTTTTGTCTAATAATTTAATCATATATTTTTAACCTATATTTTTAAATATTATTAATTATTACTTGCTAAAAACAATAAATTTTATTAGTATTTAACATTCTTCCTTTAAGTAATTTAGAGATGTAGTTAAGTAAAATGACTCATCTCATTTTAATCAAGTATCAAAGATTCAAACGTTATTTTAGACAAAGAAAAACTTTGAAATTTCCGAGGAGTTATTCCGTCTATTAAAATATCTATAAATTAGTATGTATTAGTTCATAACAAAGAGAAAGATTTCACAAGTCCATTAAATCCCTTAATTTAAACTTACTCGTAAAGTAATTAACATCACCTTTTGATCATAAAAAAAGATAATTTCATCACTGAGCATTGATTCGGTATTAAGTTCCAGTTTGAGTGTTTCTGCTGATCTGTCGCCATTTGAAAAAGTACTATTTGTCATTATTTGTAAAATTAAAGTTTAATTATTTTATTATTTTCTATAATTTTATTAAATTTTTAATTAAGTTTTTATATTTTTTAATTAAATCTTTACACTATTTTTAATTTTATAGTTAAATTTTTTTTAATATAAAAAAATGTTAGAATTAATTGAATATTTTTTCACAAATTAAAGGTATATTTATAATTGAGAACCTAATTAGATCTTTGATCACATATTTTTTTAAAAAAATATTCTGTTAATTTTAATATTTTTAACATAAAAATAACCTAATTAAAAAATTAAAAGCAATATAAAAATCTAATCTAAAAAAAATAATAGAGACCTAATTATTAAATTAATTAAGTGAAACTATAGAAATTAATATAATAACTAAACCTAAAATTAAAAATAATATATATATATATATATATATATATATATATATAAATTGTTATTTTGTTTTCACACACCTATTTTAATTAAATTTATTAGTTTCAACATATTTTTTTATTTATTTCATCTCCTTTTCTTTATCTATTTGAATTTAAGTTAGTATTAAGAAAAAACAAAAATATCAATTTAGATGTACAATCCTCCTCCCCCCCCCCCCCCCCTTCTCTCTTCTCTCCCTCCCTCTTTAGAATTATCATTAATTGATTGACATCTAAAGAGTAGGTCCTTCTAGTAATGTAGTAGCAGAGGCCACAGATTGCAGTGTAGAATGACCAATTATTTCCGAATTGAATCCGCAGAGCATACTTGAGTCAATCTACCCGCATGGAACCCTAAATTGTATACTTTTATAATATATATAATAGATTATAAGCAAAAGTATGATTGGTATGAATGCAAGGTGTCCATTTCAATGACATGGTATGGTATTTGTGCTTACAGAGACAAATGGAGACGGAAGCTAAGTAGCAAACAATGGAGTAAGACATTTCAAAGAAACCCACTTCACAGTTTCATTTCACATTCAAATGCTTCATGCAACCATGGTCCCCTTCTATTAATTATTCTTCCGCTTAATTAGTGATATTTTTATTTCTTTCTCTTTTTGTCATCATGGCTAAATATGGTGTCAAATATATTATTTTTTTACTTTTCTTAATTATGATATATATAAAGTTTGAGTCTTTAAGTAGTTTTGAAAGAATCATGCCGGAGTCCCAGTTTTTGAGTAGTATTATATTAATAATAAAACCTCTTTTTCTCTCTATGGTGAATATGTAAAATGGTTTTTCCATTCTTCATCAACTCCTTATTTGATCTCTATTTCTTCTTTTCTCTTTTTATATTAACAGGCCTTGTTAGGTTTAGAAAAAAAAAATTTCCTTCATGTAAACAAGTTTTACATTTGTATTTATTTACCTATTGTTAGGTTAGTAAAAGTTTCACACTTACCATGTAAATGGTCATCTTAAAAAATAAATGTGATTAGATAATTATATAAATTATTTATAATAATTAGTGCATTAAAATTAATAAAAAATGTTCTTATGGGAGAACAAAGAAGATTAGTGCCGTTTTTTTTTTTCTGAACAGAAGACATTAATGATGTCTTGTTTGTTCAGTGTTCCTTTAGATCCAAAATTTCATCAAGGCCCAGCTAAATGGACTCCTGCAGCTTGCATTTAGAATCCTATCCAATCCCACCAAAAATTCATCCAAATTGGCAAAAATAATGGTGATAAAATCTCCTAATAATGAACTCGTTTTTTGTCTATCAAATTGAGAGATATTATGAACAACCAAAAAAAGTATTAGATTTTTCTAAAATAAAACAGTTGTTTTTTTTTAAAGAATTTGAGTATGATAATGGTTAATATTTTAGAATTATCTACGAGTTTAGTATTGTCCATTAAGTATTTTTTTAAGTATCTAAAATTTAATCAATCATGATATAAAGAAAATGGTTTATAGTAAAAAAAAAAGTACAAAATATTGTAATTTATCAACTTTCTTTTTATAATTTTATATAAAAAACTTGCATAATGAATGTTCTCTGGATTTATATTTAGTCAAATTAAAATATTTTTATATGGTCTAAAATAATTTGGACAAATATAATATAATTATTTTACTAAATATTTGACGAAAAAAGAATTCAAGAATAATGATATATGTTCATGTGTTTTCATAAAGAAATTTATATATAGATTCATTATAATTAGTGTGTATGTTGATAATTTAAATATAATTAGAATTCTTAAATAGATTTCAACAATTATAAAAACTCTAGAAAAAGAGTTTGAGGTTAAAGATTTCATAAAGGCTAAATTTTGTCTCGACCTGCAGATCAAATATACAAATAAAGGGATTTTTACCCATCAAACAACTTGCACAGAAAAGATCTTGAAGATATTCTATATGGATAAGTCACATCCATTAGTACTCCAATGATTGTAAGATCTTTGGATGTGAAAAATGATTATTTCCGTCCTAAAGAAGAAAACAAAAAAGTTCTTGGTCCTGAAGTACCATATCCCAATACTATTGGAACACTAATGCATCTAACTAATAATACACGACTTGATATATCATTTGCTATAAATTTATTAGTAAAGTATAGTTCCTCTCCAACCAAAAGATATTGGAATGAAATTAAACAAAATTTTCAATATCCTCATAGAACAATTGATATGGGACTATTTTATCCATATAGATCTAAGTCACACTTAGTTGGCTATGCACATGCAGAATATTTATCTAATCCTTACAAAGACAGATCTCAAACCAGATATCTATTCACATATATATGGTGATACAGCTATATTATGAAAGTCTACAAAACAAACTGTAGCAGCAATATCCTCTAATCATACTGAAATACTTACGATACATGAAGCAAGTCGTGCATGCTTATAGCTTAGAGGTTTGACTGAATACATATGAATCATGGTGTATGTAGACTATCTAATCAGAAAATAGCTCTAACTATTTTGTATGAAAATAATGCAACATGCATAGCTCTTAACTATTTTGTTCAAGTGATAATTTGGCGGAGTTATTCACAAAGTCACTTCTAACATCTTTCTTTGAAAAATTGATACACCAAATTGGAATGCGTCAATTTTGATATCTTAAGTGATGTTACCAAGAGAGGGAGAGACTGTACTCTTTTTTATTGATCAGGTTTTTGTTCCTATTGAATTTTTTTACAAGATTTTTAACAAAACAGTAGGGCTGCACGTGAATCGGATAATATCCGCGGATAAATTATCCGCATCCGATCTAAATTTTGCGGATATTATCCGATCCGCATTATGGTAGGATTGGATTGCAGATTTGACAGTGATATCCACAGATCCGATCCACAGATCCGTATATCTCATATAAATAGTATAGTTTAAGAAAGTAAACATTGATGTGATATGAATTTTAGTGTGTTGTTTTGTAAATTTTCATGATATATTATTTTTAATTTTTTATGTTGTATTTTAACTTAGAATAATTAAACTTAGATTTTGTGTTTTTTTTGTTATTTAAGAGAACTTTTATTAATAATATTTTAGGAATAAATAGACTTAAATAAGTAAAAAAATGAATTGTTTGGATATTTTTTGTAAAAATAACCAAACAAAGCCTTAAAACAATTTTTTTGTTTAATTATACGGATATACCCGATATTTGATCTGATTCGATCCGCAAGTGGATCGAATTCGACCTGAAAATATGCGAATATCTTATTTGATCCGATCAGATGAGTGCAATAAAAATCGAATAGAATTATAGATTATATCGAATCGAATCTGACTTAAAAAATGCAAAATAGTTCTCATCATAAAAAGATATTATATTCTATTTATTTTATTAATTTTTTTTATTTTTCTTTGATAAATTTTAACTAGGCCTATCCATAATAGATAAGAGATCCAAAAGAGACGGTTGTGGAATATATAAATGCCTTAGGTAGTTAATATATGCATGTGCTCACCAAACTCACTTTAGTCAATATTGACCACTCACGGTTGTCTATAAATAGACTGTAATACAACCTTTCATAGACATACATATTACATATAATCAAATGAAGCGCGTTTTTTCTTTTTTTTAGTAAAGATAGAAAAATTTAAAACTGCAACTTTCTTTTAAATGAATATAAAAAAATTATGTCATTTGAGTTATAATTTATTGGCTAAATAAAATGCATATAATTGTGTTTTCTTAGCAAAATTTAATGAGTATATTATTATTAAAAATGTATTATAAAATCTCAATTATAATGATATATATATATATATATATATATATATATATATATATATATATATATATATATATATATATATATATATAGAAAGTATTAATTTTTTTTATTCTCTCTATTTCATTTCTATATCTACTTCTCCTCTCAATCTATTTATTTTACAGCTACAAACTTATTGAATCTTATGAGAATGGACTAACTCACCAATATTCAAACTAACACATGCTACTTTACTTGCTTCACCGGTTATCTCACGAACACTGGCCTTTTATAGGCATGATTCATCAATATAAAATAATAAAATAAGGCAACAACAGTCTTCATAATCTCATACAGTAGAGGACAAAATATTATTGGTGGCTACCAATAAATTGAGCTCGACCTTCTTGCGCATGATATAGATGTGTGACCACCGTATGCTTGCTATTTTCTGGGCTATGCACATGCTTGCTTTAATTATTTATTTGACCATCCTTTTATTTTCAAATGTGCTTTGCTAATATTTTCTGATATTGAAACTTGAAACTGGTACATATTTTGGAACAAGTTTAGGATTATTACATAATCCAAATACTTTGACCATTTTGTCAGATTTTGCTAATGTGAAGTAATTTGTAGGTTGAATACTTAGTTGCCTAACATAAAACACATGAAGCCACTGGCATTTTTCTTATCGGACCAGAAAAGTTGTTGACTTTCATGGAAGATTTTTTCAATTACAGGGGATTTGCTTAGTATACCTTAATAATAAAGAGGGCATTAAGTACAGAGTACAATCACATAGTACTACTAAGCACAGATCAAAGAAAATTTCCATCCACAAAAACAAATCAAATTCTATATGTAAATTATTTTACAAACAGATATTACAATCAAATTAACCTAAAATACACATATCGCACAAAATTACAAGAAAAAAAAGTTTACGAAACAGAGAACCTTCGTCTTCTGGGCTTGGATAAGTCAACAGACATATCTTCAATGTGTGAGGTGTCCTTAGAGCCCTGCTTAAACGGATTCAACTTGCCCAGTTTCTTCGACACAGCTGAGAAGAACGTGGGCTTCTTGGTGGGCCCAGGCCCAGAAGATGTCGTTCCCGGCCCATTCTTCTGCATATCTGAAATGTACATCTTCATCTTCATCAGCTCCGATCGCAACTCCTCGTTCTCCCTCACAAGTGACACGTCAGTATGCAGCTGCTGGTTCCTCGTCGTCGCTGCCGTTACTGAAGCAGTTTTCGGGGATGATTTCCGATCCTCCTCTGCGCCACTTCTTATCTTCAATTGGTCGTAGTAGAGCGCGTGGAGAACAATCTGTACCGGCAAACGCTTGTTCTGCGACGCGTGCACGCGTGCTTCGTATGACAGCTTCAGTGGATCCATCACGCTACACACTTTCTCCCTTTCAATCTCATCCAGGTTCGGATGCACCTGTAACACCAACAACGCGCGTGGAGTTAAACGGTTATTCAGTTAGTTAAACTGATACTATAGTTTGTTATTTAATTACACTGTTATTTAGAGTAGTTAATTAAGTTCTAACGGTGCTGTTTAGGATCTGAAGCTTATTATGTACCTTGAGGTAGATATCCACGGCGCGGTAAATGTCATCATCGACTTTTCGCGCGTTTTTGGGGATGAGAACCGCGATGCCGTTGAACTTGGAGATGGTGAGATCGGCGTACGCGGCGATTTCGGCGAGGTAGACGTCGATGGTTTTGGCTACGCGGTGCATCGCGGCAGAGAAGTCTTCTCGGAATGTACCGGCACTGAACACCGACTCGCTCTTCTCCTTCTCCACGAATCCAGATATTATCCTTCGAACGCTGTCCAGATCGAGAAGCCTCTCGCCGTCATAGGTGAACGAGAGCACGAGGAGGTCGTCGACGGTCACGTGCTCTAGGATCTCCGAGATCCGCTTCTCGAGCTCGCGCTTGCAGGAGCTTGAGGCGCAGAGGTAGATTGCGCAACGGAGGAGGCAGCAGAGGAAGTTGATTGGAAAAGCTGCTTTCTCGGAAGGGAAGAGAGAGACAATGGATTGGAGAATCTCGCGCTGCTCGGTCCTCGAATTGGAACTAGAATCGGAATCTGAAGAATCGCCAGGATCAGACAACTGGACTCCTGCCCCGCCACTTCGTCCGCCGGTCTGGTCGCGGACTAGCTCCCGGAGGGCGCGTTCTGTGTAGGTTATCAACGCACCGGCGAGGGTGAGGGTCTTGGCGCCACGCTGCTTCATGGCGGCGATGACTTCTCCAAATGAATCCACGTCGAGTCCCGCAAGCTCCTCCGTCCACCAGTTTGGTGGCGACCGGCATGGAAAACTTGCCTCGCTGCAGGCCTTGGAGCTTACAGCGTCGATGCAGCGGCTCCGGAGTTTGATTTCGTCAGCAAAGGGGAGGAGCTGCCGGCAGGATTTGAGTACGGCAACGGCGGCGGAGAGATTAGATAGTCCAACCTGAGTAAGGAAGTCCTCTGTCCTGCCGGCGAGGTTGCCATCGCAGTAGTCATCAGTCATCTGAAGAAACTCGGCGGCGCAGCGGAGGGCGGCGACGTTATAAACGGTTATCTCAAAGTTGACGCCGTAGCAGAACTTCGCCGCCTTCTCGAAAATCTCGGAACCTCCGGGAATATCTGAGAGATCAATTTTGGTAAGGTCACTTTCCTGTGCTTCAATTATCAGCTTTCTGAGGTAGTTGCTCTTCGCCACCAGCATGAACTGTAATACGTTATTACAATTTCAATTAATCAAAACCATAATTCAATTCATTTTCACATGAACAACATCATCATATAACACACAATTATTATAACAACAATATTTGTATGTCATGCATGGCCTTGTGCTTAGAAAACTCCAAAACCATGGTTGTTAGCAACTCAAACTCTGGTTCTTCATTTGAATCCAAATTTTGGTACCTTATGAAGAGAATAACTGGCTTCTCCAACTTCAACTATAACATCACTGGGGATTTCTTGAGAAAATATCCTGCAATAATTAAAATGAATTTGTGGTAACATTAGATTATGATATTATTAATTAATTGTGGAACAATTTGAAAATGGAGATGTAGAGGAGTGCGTTATACCATTGCCCAGTTCTCTCCATGGCAAGGGATTGTCTTCTATTGGGGTTTGAGGCCGCCATGAAGATGGTGTATATATAGCCTGGTCTTCTGGTTAGAGAGAGAGAGAGAGCGAGAGAGAGAGCGAGAGAGAGAGAGAAACAGTAGTGGGTTAGAGGGTGGGGGTCTGGCTATTAATATAAAGGAGATTGTGGATGATCCTGTAGCTTTACTTCATTATTATGATTTTATCCTCATGCCATGAGCTTGTCACTATGGTCATTGTCTATGATGTTTTCTTCTCATAAAAGAGGAGTTGTGTTATCTAACTTGTTTTAACTTTTTCTGTTAAGTGATTATTCCTTATTTCCTTAATGTGTTCTATGCCAGTTCTTTTTCCTGCCCTACATATTGCTTTAGCAGCTTGCGGACAAGTGGGAATGAACTTGTTCAAGTTCAATTTTGACATTTTTCCCATTGACTGCATTTGCCACACGGGTAATCCCTTAATTTTGTTCCCTTTTTCTTTTAAACTTTTGCTCTTAAATAATTTACTGTTTACTGAACTGTTTAAAAGCTTTGTGGGTTCGAAAAATCTAAGTTCTCATGATTTGCCTAATGAAAAACAAAGCCACTATATCATGTCTACACCAAAATTAACTATTATTAAAATAAAATATACATTAAAATATATATTAAAAATAAATTAAATTATGATATATAAATACATAATAATTTATTTTAATTTATAAATAATATTTTTTTATCTTTTTTAAATATGTATTTTCCACACACCTTTTTTTACTAAAATAACCGACTAGCTAGTTAAAAGGTAGCTTTTGTTTAGATGACAACCAAACCTTTTTGTCTATACACTATATCATGTTTCATTTGATTATGTGATGTGTATATTAAAATTAGGGCAAAACACTAAAATAAGCCAAGGGGAAGAAGTTTTTACGTAAATCCGTCAAACCAAAATTTAGTTCATGAATCAACCAATGCATGTTTATATGTAGTTCGAATCAATTAGATTCGAACTCAATCTACACATAATTCGAATCATATTGCTTCGAATTATACACAAAACTCACACACACACTAATTCGAATCAACTTGATTCGAATTACACACATAAAATAATTCGAATCAAGTTGATTCGAATTACACCCTGATTTATTAAAAAATTAATAATTTATTAAAAAATAATAATTTAAAATTAAAAAAATATATATTTTATTCCATGCATTAAAAAAAATCTAACAAAATATTTAATTACGAGACTTTTTTTAAATATTAACGAGCTATCAATTCAAATTTCATTAAATACTCTTTTGTCCATTTTTAATAGCTCATGAATATTTTTTAATAAATTTTTTTAAATTATATGGTGAGATATTATATGATTCTAATTACGCATGGGAAGTTCAATCACTCTTATTCGAATTATACGGTGAGCAATTCGAATTCTATACAATACTCTTCTGCCCATTCTTGATAGCTCATGAATGTTTTTTAATAAATTTATTTTAATTATATAAACCACAAAAAAATAATGCAAAATAATTTAAAAAATGACTTAAAAAATAATAGGAATACTATAAAAATTTGTAATGTTCTAATGATTTAGGTAAATACATGCATGTACACAAATTTTAAATAAAATACTCTAGATAGTCAATAATAATTTAAAAATTAAAGAAAATATTTTATTCCATCCAAAATAATTAAAAAATATATTTTATTTTATACAAAATAATTTAAAAAAATGGCTTAAAAATGTTACGAGTACTATAAAAGTTTGTAATATTCTAGTGATTTAGGTAAATACATGATAAAAATATATTTTCTTTAATTTCTAAATTATTAATGTCCTAAGTCATTACAAATTTTTATAGTACTCCTAACATCTTTTAAGCCATTTTTAAATTAATTTGCATAGAATAAAATATTTTTTTGTGGTATAATTAAAATAAATTTATTAAAAAGTATTCATGAGCTATCAAGAATGGACAGAAGAGTATTGTATAGAATTCGAATTGCTCACCATATAATTCGAATCAGAGTGATTGAACTTTCCATGCGTAATTCGAATCATGTAATATCTCACCATATAATTTAAAAAAATTTATTAAAAAATATTCATGAGCTATTAAAAATGGACAAAAGAGTATTGTATGGAATTTGAATTGATAGCTCATTAATATTTAAAAAAGTCTCGTAATTAAATATTTTATTAGATTTTTTTTAATGCATGAAATAAAATATATATTTTTTTAATTTTAAATTATTATTTTTTAATAATTTTTTTAATAAATTATTAATTTTTTTAATAAATCAGGGTGTAATTCGAATCAACTTGATTCGAATTATTGTATGTGTGTAATTCGAATCAAGTTGATTCGAATTAGTGTGTGTGTGAGTTTTGTGTATAATTCGAAGCAATATGATTCGAATTATGTGTAGATTGAGTTCGAATCTAGTTGATTCGAACTACATATAAACATGCATTGGTTGATTCATGAAATAAATTTTGGTTTGGCGGATTTGCGTAAAAATTTCTTTCCCTTGGCTTATTTTAGTGTTTTGCCCTTAAAATTAATTACTAAAATTAAACATTAGTATAAGATATATATTAGAATATAAATATATATTAAAAATAAATTAAAATATATATATATTTATATATAAATATATTGATAGTTAATTTTAATAGCTAATTTTAATGTATAAATAATATTTTTTTAAAAAAATAAGTATAAAAATTAATTTTTAGTTAATTAATATTTTTTAACTTATTTTTTAAAAATTTAAAATTTAACATTATGAATTTGAGTTTAGAATTTTTGAAATTGAGCATTTAAAAGTTAAAATAAAAAGATAATTTTAAAAAATAGTAAATTTTGGCTAAAGATTATTTTCTCTCTAATTGACCTCGTTTAAAATATTATTTTGTTTATCTACGCAGAACCAAAACTTTTATCCAAATATTATTAAGTGCAGTTTAGCTACTTATTTCTTGTTAAAATTTATTATAACACAGGGAAAGGAAGGAAATAACTACGAGAATTCTTTACTGTAGTATATAATAATTTTTTATTCATAGATATATATTATGACAGTTATAAATTGAAAAACTATTTCATATCTAAATTTAATAAGAAATAAATGTATTTTGTATTAGTGTGTACTCGTTTCGTTAGTTTACTTTTTATTGAATAACACTACTACTTAAATTCTAAAGAAGAGAAGCAAGAGAATACTGCTTTTTATTTTTAATATAAAAAAAGAGTGTTAGGAATGACAAATGAGTAACTAGGGAAACGCTGCATAGGTAACTAGGGCCAGTTGAGCCTTAGGAATGCTCACTACTACGACCAAGTAAACCTCTCAAACACTCACACAGTCACACCAATACCACGGCTAAAGACCCTGGGAAGAAAAAAGGCCTAAAACGTAGAAAACAATTTCAAGAGACATGCATGGATAAATTAAAGGGAGCTAGTCATGGTATTCAGAAATTATTTTTAATATAGAAATAGAGACGGTGTTTTAGTTAAATATTGATATTTGAAGTATATTACGTGAAAGTTATTCAATATGCGTGTTGATCAAGATGTTGCCACCTATCCAACATACCCTACGTATTACAGCATGTCCTCACGTGTTGACTTTCTACCTGTAAAAATTATCTACTTATAATTATACTAAATAATCTCATTTTCAACAAAAACACCAATATATTTTTCATATTAAAAAAAAAAATCAGCCCATGGTATTCATCAACTTTCAACTCACTCTTGATGAAAAAAAATATTCATTTTCGTTTTTACCATAAATTTGCCATTGTTTTCTGTTAGTGTCTGGTATGCTATGCTCCATTACTATTTAGAGAAGGATAAATTATCAAAATTGCATCTGAATAACACTGATAAAAATATATTTAAATTTTGTTATTGACAAAAATACTCTCAAATAATTTAAAAGTGTGATAAAAATATTCAAAAAGAATATTACTTTTTTGTAAATGACAAACGACTTTTGTCTTATACATTTGATCCAAAATTTTATAGAAATATTTAGATAACTATTTAAAAAATATACATAAAAATTGGATAAAAATTTTATTTCTATAACTTTTTTCAAAGTAATATTAGTTGTTAACAAAAAAATTATAAAATTATATACTTAGTAAAAGATTATCAAATTTTAAGAATAAAATATCTTATTTTTCTAATCATATTTATAAAAAATTGTATTAAAATTTAATTTTTATAACATGTTTTGAGAATGTATATTTACTTGAGATTTTTGTCATATTTTAAAATTATTTAAAGATATTTTTATCGATAATAAAATTAGAGTATATTTTTGTCCATAACAAAATTATTTAAATATATTTTTTATGATTTACCTTTAGAAAAAAAAGTCATTCTCAAAGGGAGACAAATAAGAACAACGCACGCGTTTACTTTAACCCTGTGTGGCTGTGTCATCATTTTCGTGGGTCGTTTAAGATGAAGGTACCTTGAATGACAGAAATCCACCTCAATACAATTTGATAATTGGGCTAACAAATTGTTAATCCATTTATGATATATGTTGATGTTTGAAACTTTGATATGATGGGGAAATTAGATGTAAAAAATGAGTTCTAAGAACCTTGTTTGATATATCTTTCCGACAATAAGCAAAAACATGTGTGTAGACGTAGTAAATTTCCTTTATTTAAAAATAAAATATAAAATGAACCAAAAAAAAAAAAAGAACCAACACTCAATATATAAAAAGATATTTGTCATTTCTTCTCAACATAATTTGTGTCAATATCTTAGTTATTATTTTGACACAAAAATATATTCATGTGAATAATCATTATAAATTCATAACACCTTTGTTAGGAATAGAGAAACTATATTTGCACAATTTTTGGTAAAAAGATATTTTTTTATGGTACAAAATATTTTTTTCTCACTTAATTTTTATTTTGTTAATACTAAAAGTGAAAAATATTAAATATATAAAAGAAGTATACATAAAAATGATGTATATAATATTTTAATTAATAATAGCATATTTTATTTATTTATTTATCTATTTATTATTTTGGTTGGGATAGAAATAATTGAATTCAAATAATGTATATTACATAAACTTAGCACTGTTGACCTAATGGCTTAATTTGTTTATCAAATACAGAAGGGGGAAAATAAGTTAAATACAGTTTATATTCAAATTAAATAGAAGAAAATTAATTATTAAGCTGTGAAAACGGTCTTATTTAGATAATAATAATAATAATAATAATAATAATAATAATAATAATAATAATAATAATAATAATAATAATAATAATAATAATAATAATGGATATAATTTGAAAAAATAAGAATATAACCAATAATCAAATAGATTTTAGACATGTAGGTTTTGCATCTTTGCTTATAATACTATATATTGAAATTTTTGGATATATAATTTTTTTATGAGTTATTGATTAATTTTTGTTGTTTTAAGGCATAATAATATGAGAAATATTAATTCATTAGTATTTTTTATGTTTACTTTGCATTTCTGAATTGTTGATTAATTTTCTATAATAGTATAACATAATAATAATAAATGTGATTATGAAAAAGTTATATAGTTGAAGTCAAAGAGGAAATAAATAAGGGTGGTGGTCATTGAGAAAGCGTAGAAGCATGCATTATTAGGTATTTAGGTTGGGGGGTAGGAGATAGGGATGGGACGTGGAATGCATGGGAACAAGGATTGGAATGGAAAAAGAAGGGAAGATGCATGGATCATTACTAATTACTCATTACTCATTGCTCATTAGGAATGGGTCATTTCTCATTGTATTAGTGGTAGGGCTCCGCTCCTTTCGTGATGTCTCTGCCACTCGAAAACCGAGTGGCTGTGACTCGTCCAATGCTCATACTAGGACACAGAGCAGACACGTCATCATGCTTGCCAACACGGAGTGACGTGGGGCCCATTGTCTGTCACTTGGGGAGAATTTCTTACGTGAATCACGGATTACTCACATGAATTCTTTATCTACCCCGCCAACAGGAACAATGTAGAGACATTTCATCTGAAAAAAGTAATTATTTTTTAAAGTCTCAATCTTTGCTTTATATTCAATTATTTCCCATTTTCTTTTACAACGAGGTGTAGTTTATGGTGGTTCTGATTATTGTAATTATATAATTTGGTCATATTTTTATTTTTAATTTCTAAATTAAATGATAATTTTATTTTTAAATTTAAAAATGTTATTTTAATTTTAGTCAAAATTATATAACTATCATAATTAGTTATCATAACGACAAGTATTATAACATGTATAAGATGGTGAAAACTCAGGTGAAATCCACTTTACATGAAGTTGATATCTGAGGGTCGTTAAATAAAAATTTAGTAAAATCAATCAAATCATATAATGACTATCAGATATCAACTTCACACGAAGTCGACTGTATTTGAATTTCCACCGTATAAAAATATTTTCTCCGTAAAACATGTCATCATCATCTACGTAGTATGTTATAAGTTATAACCATATGTTTCGATCATTGCACTTAATACAATAAAAAGAAGAAAGCAACTGTTGCTTGCTGGAGCCTGGGGAGATCCAGGATAAGGAATTTCCTGCAAAAGCTATTTTAAGTTTTATATTATAATACGACTATACAGAGCATGATGGTGGGTAGAGCAGAATTTGAGAATTTCTAGCTCTCCGATCCGTTGGTTAACCACATAGAGAAATCAAGCATTATACTTGGCTAGCCAATGATAGATACGTATCGCACTAGTGTTTTGTTGTCCACTCCTGTTGAAGTAACAGATATCCTATCCCCGGATACAAATTAAAGTGTTTTGGACTTTAGCGGCTTCACAGCACAGAATTATCAATAATTGAACAAGCTCTCATTGCCTATTTTTCAGGTACGATATTTCATTCCATTTTTTACACGATTATTGCTTTCTCATTTCTATTTATATCTAACAAATCACTAAAATACGTATTATAATTGAAAAATCTTTATTACCTTACACATAAATTTGTCCATAATAAAAGTTGAAAAAATTATACATAATATTAATATATTATTTGTCAATTTATTGTCAATAATAATTAATATTAAAGATACTTTTACTAAAAGATATACGTATAAAGAGATATTTTAAGAGACATATCCATAAAAACATTTTGATTAGACACGATCATAAAAAATATATTTTCATTAGACACATCCACAAAGATATATACTTTCATTAAACATAACTATAAACAAGAGTTGAAAAGAATTGGTAAAATCTTTGTTAGATCCGTAGCGGAATTGATAAAAATTATAAATAGAAAAGTCTTTGGAGTCAAAGCCAAAGAGTCATAACTCATAAGTATTCATAATTTTTATTTTGCTTTAGTTTATATTTATTAATTACTATTAGAATAAATTACAAATGCATATTTCTCTATATATAATAGGAGAGCAGTACATGGTTCATTGTTCGACAAGTGTCCAGTCTCTATAATCTAACATGTGACACAGTAAAAGAATAAGGGCATAAGGTAAATAAAAGTTGTTTAGATGTTAAATTTAAACTATGTTTGTGTACATATAAATTGAATGACAAAATTCTAATCTCCACATTTGTAAGCGGCCATTGTATTTCAAAATTTAAAAACCCATTCTCCTCCCTCATCGGATCTCTCTCCGTCTGTCTCTCCGTCGGATGATATCGAAGCTCTGTACTATTACCGAAACAAAGACAGAAACTTTGCTCACAATGTAAACAGAAGAATCGTGGGTGGAAACTTTTCATCTGTTTGCAAAAATCGAAGCTCGATCTGTTCGCAGTTACTCAGAATGGATGGTTGTTGCTAGCGGTGTTGCAGAAGTAATTTATTTTTTAAGAGTTAGAATAGTTATACAAATCGTTATGTTTATGCAAAATCAATGAAATTGAGACAGTATTTTTTTAGCACAGTTAATGAACTCAGAATGGATTTCAGATTCAATTTTAGAACTTGAATGATTCTTAATCAGATACTTTAATGTATATATGTAATGTTTAGATATGGCATCTGAGCGCATCTTGAAGGAGCTCAAAGATTTGCAGAAAGATCCTCCTACGTCGTGCAGAATGGGTAAGCTTCCTCAACCACATTCATCTTTTTTATCTTTTAGGTTATTTTAAAAATTATTACTTAGCTTTAACATTGTAAAAAATTTTAAAAAGTTTTCATTTTTTTAATCTGGGATAAGCAATCTTTGATATCCCTGTCATTATTTTATTGTTTTTCAGAGAAATTGGTGCTTATTTTTTCATTTTTATTGTTTTCATCTCTTTAATTATATTATACATGCATGCTTTTAAGAAGAACTATGAGTAAGGTGATTAGAATTTTTGGAATCTCCACATGCTATCTATTTGAAGGCTAAGTTTGAAAAAGCTATCCAATATGTTTGATGAAAAGATAGAAAAGTCAAAGACGATCAATGAAGCAACCGAAGGGAATAATAATGAAGAAGTTAAAAAGTAAGGTGTTGATAAGGAGGGTGTGAAATCAGTGAAGGAACAAGAGAAAAAAAAAACAACTGAAATAGAGAAGAAAAAGAGTGGAAAAAGATGTGTCTTTTATGGAATACTATTTCTGCTAAGCACAGCAAAAGAGATGAAGGCAGGGATGTAATTTTTCTCAAGTTTTCGAGGGTGAGAGAGTTCAAGGTCAGTGATGAAAAGGTCAATTTACACTTTATTTTTTCTTTCTAAATAGTAGTTCATAAATAATTTACTTTAAATTAGAAGTTACTAAAAAAATAAAATAAAAGAAATCTACTTTAAATATTATAATATAACATTTGTGTTCTTTCATACAAATTTGTTAAATCATTGCAAGGTAAATAATATGTGAAAATCATGAATTTGGTGAGTAAGAGAGACATGTCAAATGATGAGGTGTAGGATATTAAATAAAAAAATTTATAATATCTCAATTTATCTTATTTATCTGAATTTGATGTTCTCTTATGATATGACAATTAATAAAAATATAAAAAAAAAACAATTTTTAAATCATGTAAACTTACTTTTTAAGTAAACGATTTTTATTTATGGCCAACTTGATGTGACAGTCTCACGAATCATTAATAAACATGAACTTAAAATTATCATTTTTCATGACAATTTAAACAATTTTACTAAAACAAATAACATAATTTATCAAAAAATATTTAAAAATATCTAATTTCATCTTTGTAATATCTAAGCTAGGTCGTCTTTATATTAATATATTATTCTTAACTTATTATTATTAAAATCTACTAATTCAATATGAAAGATATATAACTCTAAATTTGTTTATCCTACAATATTTTTTTTTAATTTTTATATGCTTATTTTGTATGTACATATAACTATAATTTTTAAATATAAATAACACACTTGTTAAGATACATTGATATATGATCATATTTATTCATTTTGCAGTGATGATGTTAACAGTTACAAATTTAAAATATTATAAAGAACAATTCAACAATAAAAAAGTTGCCTGTGCCATTTTTTTGCTGATAAAGTATACATTACGTTTTTATAAATTATCGGATTAATAATCAAATTGATCCTTAAAAAATGGATTGTTTCTTAAATTTAATTTTAAAAGATTTTATCAATCAAATTAATTATTTAAAAATTATAAATTTATTACTTTTACAATCAATGATATATATTAATCTTTTTATAAATAAACTATAGATAAATACAATAAAATAAGTTAAGCGCAGGCTTCATACTATTTGATATAATAAGTGAGTAATTATGGATATTACATACATATAACTATAGATATTATAAAATAAACTATGATGTATGGATATTGGTAGGGATATGAAACACAATATAATACGGGACATGATTAGGGATGGATTCAGAAATGATATTATGGGGGCCAAAAACACATATAATATTAAAAATTATGTAAAAAAAATTATATAATATAAGATGTATTACAAAAATATATCCACAGAAAATATATTTTAAAGTAAAAAAAATATGTGTATACTTTTTATTAACGAAGTGGTCGAATCTTCGTATCATAAAATTCACCAATAATAAAATTTGTGTCAAATTTTTCAGTAATTTTCTTTTCAATATAACTAAAAGACAATTAGCAAGAAATTCATCTTTTATTTTGTTTCTAAGTTATTTTTCACAATATTTATAGTTGAAAAAGATCCCTTAATTGTAGCAGTTGAAACAGAGAAAATTAATACCAAATGAATAAAAAAAGACGGCCACAAGAAGAAAAAGAATTCACTTTATGAGATTTGAAAATTTTTATTTAATTAAAAAATATTAGTAATAATATTTTTTCAGATTTCTTTAATATTGTTACTTACTTTGTAGATATTAAAAATTATTAATATTTAAATTAGACTGAACTTTTATTTATACTAGATAAAATAATAAATAATTTTTAAAAAAAATTAAATTATACATAATAATTTATTACTATTAAAAAAAGTTGGGGGAGCCGAGCCCCCACTCACCCCCCTTATGTCCGTCCCTGGACATGATATATATATATATATATATATATATATATATATATATATATATATATATATATATTTTAGATAAATTATAATGATATTTTGATTTTTTATTGATATTAAAATATAAATTAATTTTTAATTATTTTTAATGTATTTTTTAACTATATTAAATATTTAAAATATTTTTTATTTTAATAATTAATAATATATACTTTTAAATTCATTTCAAAAATACATATTAAAAATAAGGCTCGATACGATGACATGTGATGATATTTAAGTGTGTCTACAAAAAAAAAATTTATTTTTTATTAATAATAAAAAAAATATATTTCAAACGAATATCAATAAATATTATAACTAAAATGTGTCTGATACGAACACAACAAATTAAAAAAATAACTATATTTCATAAAAAATAACTTTGTATTATTATCTTCCTAGCAATACTATCTAAATATTATATGCCAGATACTCAAAATTTGAACTTCTTTATCAATCAAGGTAATTAAAACGCATATGTATTTATTAATTTTTTAAGAACAATCAAATTTAAATGTTTTGAAATAACTAATACAGAAAAATTATATATATATTAAATTAATTAACAGTACAACTAAATTAGAAATGGACGCTTCTACTTGAGATGGTGTTTGTAACGAAGACATCTTAAAATATTAAAAACATATAAAAAAACTAAATCAATAAATTATTAAAAAATAATTAATTATAGAAATTATAAAGGAAAAACTAAAACACCAAAAAAAGAATAAACTCATAAAAGTACAATTCGTCGACGGCAAACAAATTATGACAAGTAAATTAGTCAAAGGTATCGGGAGGAGAGAGAGAGAATAAATTGCTTGTATGATTGAAATTAGTTACATCAGTTGTTATTTATGTTCATTCGATTAATATTACTCTACTATACGAACTGAGGTTGTACAGAGAGAATTAATTTTTTTATAGTTATTTTTTATTATTTTATTAATATTTAAAATATGGGTCTCAATATTTTTAATTTTTTTTATTATATAAAAAAATCTATAAACTTACTCTTTATTATTTTTTAATTGCCTATCAAAATATTTGTTATTCTGACTAACTATTTATACTAAATGTCTAACATGTCTCCTCAAACCTAAAGTGGATTGGTTTTGACAATTCTAATATAAGTTTGTTACTCAACCTTAAGAAGGCTGAAGAAGAAAGTGATTTTGTTAATGTATTTGCAAGTTGATCATAGGCTGGTATATGTTGCATAATGACTTCTTTTCAGACTACATAGTTTCTGACAAAGGATTGGTCAAGTACAAAATATTTTGATTTATTGTGGAGGATTGGATTTGCTGTTAAGAGAATTGCACTTTAATTATCACAGAATATCACAAGTTTGACTCAGTTAGGCTTTTTGATTTCATTAAGTAAGGTTTGTAACCAAATAATTTCAGTTAAGGCATCAGCAATGCATATGAATTCAGCTTCGGTGCTACTTTTAGAGATTGCTATTTGTTTCTTATTGGCCCAGGCAACTAGGTTTAGTCCCAAGTAAATACAATAGCCGTTGGTAGACTTTCTATTATCAATGTTACTCCCCCAGTTAGAATCACAGAAGCCATGAATTTTGAAGTCACTGAATTTTTTGAATTGCAGACCATGGTGCATGGTTCCTGCTAAGTAACCTAAGATTCTTTTGACTGCTTTTCAATGGTAGTTGAGAGAATTTTGGAGGAACTGAGCAATCTTGTTTACTGTGAACGTGATTTCTGGTCTTGAGATGGTGACATATTGTAAACTCCCGTTAATTGACTTGTAGAGACTGGGATCATGGAAGGCTCCATCACCAAAGGCAAAGAACTGGAGGTGGGTTACAACCCACATCTGAAAAATAATAACGACATATGGTATGAGAACTGGATGTTCTCAGTATGGTAACAGTGTCCAATAGTAAGATATAAGGTTCTAGGACACCAAAGACAATCCTAGAACTTCACATCGAATACAGGTATTCAAGCTTAACAAAATAAATAAATTAAATCATAAACCATAAATAGGGATATCTAAACTTAGGGAATTTCTAACTAGTACCAATCACACCGCTGTATCCCACAACCTTCGCCAACCTAACCTCCGTGCGATCCCATCGCCACCGCCTTCCGATCCTCCTCAACGGTAGTAAAACACATTTAATGCAAACAAGTAAAGCACAAATAGTATTCATGTATAATAGGTAAATCAACTAGCATGTAGACATATTATTCAAATAGGCATAACTTAAGTAATCAAAGCAAACAAGCAGATAGAAGATGCATATGATGAATGCCTATCCTATTTGGCTCGTGATATCACTTGTCGGTTCAAAATGCCAACCCGACACATCATCGGGGATGTCGCCTTTCTGCCACGCCAGGGATATAGTGCCCTGCACACTATTGACCCGTGGATATAGTGCCCGGCACACTCTTTCAGGTTATAGTGTCCAAGTTCACTCTTGCGGCAGAAAGGTTATGTGAGCGGGAGACTGCCTCAATCCTCACATCTCAACGTAGGCGGGAGACTTCCTCAGCCCCTACGCCGGCACCGCTACCTCGACAAGCGGGAGACTACCACAACCCTTGTTCAAGGCGCACAGCGAGTTACCAAAATAATGCATGTCACATGAGCGGAAGACTGCCATAGCCCTCACATCCGAACGTAGGCGGGAGAATGTCACAGTCCCTACGATGGAGAACAATGCATGCCACAATCACATAATCTATCTCAAAAGCCATTGCTCATAGCACACTTCCGTTCATACTCATTTCATTAACCATAATCATTTATTTCAAGTTCCAATGTCATCATCCATCATCAATATCTCAAGTTCGTCATCAACCCGGCTCCCCATTAGTTCACAATACAATTCCACCCAACTGACATACCAAGTTTATGTCACCGTCTTCTATAACCCGTATATAAATCCACTAATCTCAAATAAAACCCCCTCTATACTAGTTTTAGGGCCTAATTACTAGCTACAAGCCTTAATGAGAAGTTAAGAAAGTTTGAAAAACTAGAGAACCTTTAAAAGTGAAGAAAAACACATTTTTAGCAAAACAGGGCATCTGCATCTGCATGCATGATGCTGCATACGCGCGGGTGTTAAAATTTCCCATATCACGTACGCACGCATGTTCCGCGTACGTGAGGAGGCAAGTAAAAAACGATTGCCCACGTATCATGTCATGGGGCCGCGTACGCGTTCTTGAGTTTTTTTCTCATTCCGCGTCCGCATACATGTGCCGCGTACCCAAGAAGACTTGGTAGAGACGCATGTCCGCGTACGAAGGTGTTTGCGTACGCATGCACTTTCAGACTTGTAAAATTTTGTGAAGTTGCAGAAATCAGATTTTTATACTAAACTTTCGACGTTCATAACTTTCTCTACAAAATTTCATTTTTCTCAAACTTTATATTGTTTTAAAGCTCTTTGAATCATCTTTAATTTAAAGTAATTTTCATCCAATTTCAAAAATAGAGGCTCAAGTTATGATCCGCCAAAATTTACCAAAAATAGGTTTTTACCAAAAGTGACAATTCTCTAGTTTTCCAAAACTTTCAAAATCAAACCAAAACAAAACCTACTCAATTCAGCACAAACCACTACCACACACTATATTTTACCGTTCCATTGCACTTCAATCAACTCTACCTCTATTTCACTCAATATTTCCACCATAATTCAACAAAAACAACAACTCCCAACTCAAGATCTCAATCATCAATAATTTGCAAATTTTACTCATCATAAATATCATTCGTCATGTCTCACCATAAATTCTCATAATTATCATTATTCAATCTCAATCTCAATAATAAACGTCATTCACCAACAATAACATCATAACTCATCAATATCCTTCATCAATTATCATAATCATAAACAACACCAATACTCATCATATTATCATCATAATTGATATATCATATATTCCAACACTTCATATCATCTTTTTTATCATCAAACATAATTTATACATAATTAATCATGCACCAACATCATTCATTTCTATCTTAGAGTCCACTAGCCTAAGTGTCTAGAAACATTACATATTACATAAAAGAAACCGAAATTACACCTTGGCCGATTCCCACCTAACTCAAAAAACCAAGCTCAATCTCAAAGCTCCAAAACCATCAAGTTCACTCCAACAAATACCAAACCTTAATCTAACATCATATAATATACAAAAAATCACTAGGTCTCACCCAAAACATCAAACCACAAGAGTTTGAAGAGACTTACCTTACCCAATGATATTAGAGACAAAATTCAATAATAATCTAATACTAGATCACCCATAAACAAATAAAACCACAAAAATCTAATCAAAACCAAACCTAAAAATGTGAAATTACCTAGGGCGAGAAACTGGAGTATGAAACGCGAGTTCTTACCAAAAAAGCTTAGTTAGAAATGACGGGTTCAGCGAGAGCTTCGCGTGGTCGCAAATGGCTCGTCAATCGGAGCTCCATAGCTCAAGTTATGGCCAAATGAAGGAGGAGATGAATAGTGAAATTCAAACTCTCTTCCTCTCTTCACTTCAGCGCCCCTTTCTTCAAATTAGGGTGCATATGAACTGAATGCTCATTAAAGTGTGTTTATATATGTTGGGCTTGGCCCAACTTATGCCCTGTCTAACCCGTTAGCATTTTAGATCCGTTTGACGCACTTTGGGACAAAACCTTTAAGATTATGACCCGATTTTTAATTCTAAATTATTTTTTTCTTTCAAAACAAATTTAATTTTCAAAATCTTATTTTTCTCAATACGTGGTACCGAACAGACTAGAACTGATACTACCAGCTTAAACATCGGTACGCATTTTTTACAAAAAAATTTCACAAAAGATACATTTTTCCAATCAGAAAAATTTATTGAATTCAAATTTTACCTTTTTAGTTTCAAAATATCATTCCTAAATTTTTAAACCTATTCCAAGAAGTTAAATTATTATTTTATTAAAGCGGTTATTTCGGTTCTTACAGAGGAAGTCTTTTATGTACTTGGTTTGATGTAGGGATATGGTGTTGTGTGGTCCCTTTCTGACTTCTATGCCAAGGAAGTAGCTGACTTCACCAAGGTCTTTTAGTGAGAAAGTACTATGTAGTTGGGACATGATCTCTTGTACTGTAGCTTTTGAGTCTCCAGTGAATAAGATGTTATCAACGTAGATAAGTATATATGTAGTAGTATTGGTGGTGAATTTTGTAAACAATGAGGTGTCTGACTTGATGCTGAAGAAACCAAAGAAGTTGGGAGTGTCTTTAAGTTTGGTGAACTAGGCGCAGAGTGCTTGTTTGAGGCCATAAAGGGACCTTTGAATCTTGCAGACCATGTGAGGATTGAGTGCAACAAAGCCTTCTAGTTAAGCCATATAAACCTTTTCACTCAAATATCCGTTGAGAAACGCGTTATTAAAGTCATATTGATGAACCTTCTAACCTTTGGACAATGCTATATTGAGAATTACTCTCACAGTCATTGGACGCATTACAGGACTGAAGACTTCATCATAGTGGATCCCTTGCCATTGATGAAAGTCTTTGGCAACTAGCCAGGCCTTGTACTTTTGGATGGTATCATCAGGGTACTTTTTTATGCAAAAAAATCATTTGCAGCCAATGAGAGTGGTGTCTATTGGTGGACTTACAAGTGACCAAGTCTGATTCTTCATTAAGCCCATGTATTCTTCATCCATGGCTACTCTCCAGTTAGGGCTTCATTGACTAAGGAGGGAATACTATGAATCAAATCTGGAGATAGGTTAGATAGTATAGTATGGAGTATTCTTGCCTTGGAGATGTCATTTTTGCCCTTAGTTTACATTGGATGACTATTGATGATCGGTCTGACTGGAGTTGGGACAGGCCAGTTGACTGAAGTGACATCCTTACTAATGTTTGGAGTAAAGACCACCTACAAAGAAATTGTTTCAAAAGAATCTGCATTCACAACTTCATTAGCAAATGCAGTAGGAATAAAAAGTAATGAATCGGAGATGGTATTGGCATTAGTAAAAGATGTATGATGCATATCTATGTTGGGTTGGTGGGAAAGAGGGGAGGGAAGGCTACTAGAGGAAGAGTCTGAGTGTGTAGGGCTAAGATGAAGCTGGTGGGGAGAATAAGGAGAATGATGGGGTGTGTAATTTGTGGATGGGAGAGTGTTCTAGGAATAGTTTGGGTTTTGGATTAGAGGTTAGTTGTGGGAGCAGTGTGTTATAAGAAAACTCATGTTCATTAAAGAGTACATTTCAGGACATATAGATTCTGCTTGAGAGTGAGAAGCATTTGTAGCCTTTTTGGTCTGGTGGATAGCCACGAAAAATGCACTTGTGTGACTTGGGATCGAATTTGTATGAGTTGTATAATTTTAGGAGGGGGCAACAAGTGCAGCCAAATGCTTTGAAAAGGTTGTAGTCTAATTTGGTGGTGTAGAGACACTCATAATGTATTTTGTGATTCAGAGTGGATGTTGGGAGTCTATTGATTAGATAGGTGGCAGTGAGGAGTGCTTCATCCCAGTAGGTGAGGGATAAGAAAGCTTGGGCTAGCAAAGTTAGGCATGTTTCTGTCAAATGCCTGTGTTTTCTCTCTATAGTCCCATTCTGTTGGTGTGTATATAGGCAGGTTAATCTGTGTTGGATGCCATTGGTTGTAAGAAATTTGGTAAAAGTTTTCGAAAGGAACTCTCCACCATTGTCTAACTAGACAACTATGAGTTTATTTTCTATTTTAGTTTCCATATAAGAGACCTGTAGTAGCAGAAGGCTTCAAAGGCTTGGGATTTATTGTGTAAGAGGTAGGTTGAGGTGTATTTGGTGTGTGCTTCAACAAAGGCTATGTAGTATCTATAGCCAAATTTACTATAAACTAATGCATGCCCCCGAAGGTTAGAGAAGTAGACTAGTTGCAGAAGTTTTGTGTATATAGTTAGTGAATCACAAAAAGACAATTAATGGATTTTGCTTGTGCTGCAAGTATAGCAGAGAGAGGTGGATTGGTGGTGTGAGATTTTTAATTACTGAGTATTTGGTGTAAAACTTTGGTTAAGTGATGGCCAAGTTTATTGTGTCATAGCTAAAATAAAGAATTGTCATTAGTACTAGGAACTGTTTGTGCACACAAAACTAGCTTAAGCGTATCAAATTTATTGCTTGATTGTGAATCTGCAATTGCAGATCTAACCATTGAATTTGTAATTACAACATTCTTATCAGACTTGTACTTATTACATTGAAATTCATTACATGAACTTGCTAAATTATCACCTATTTTCATAGCAGCATTAGTTCATGTATCTATATCACTAATAGCATCAATAGTACATCTGAGTAACATCAGTGTATGCAACAGCATCACTTGTAGCAGTTTCATTCAAGTGAGTAGTCTTTGCAACAGTGTTATTATTTTCAACTTTTGAGCAACTATCATGACTCTTTTCAACTTGCTTTTCATTTTTTTGTAAACAGTGTTATTATTTGTTCTTAAGTGAACTCAGGTCTTGATATTCTAGTGTTCTCTTGGAGATAATTGAGCTGGAATTATTTGTCATTGAGTAAATCATCATGCTCCTCAGTGATTACGTAATTGATGGTAGTATTATGTTGCTGTCGTTGATAGAAATGGGAGGAGTACCCATACTTCTTATAGCACACATCTTCTGTGTAACCTTACTTGTTACAATGAGAGTATGTCATTGTAGGTCTACGACTTCTACTACCTAGATTTCCTCTAAGGTGGAGAAAATAAGGGTTTGATTGATATTAAATCAAATTTGTGGTGCACTTCAAAATTTGAGATTGAAGATTCGTGAGTTGATGTAGGAGATTGCATTGCTCTGGTTGTCAAAACCACCACTCGAGGATCTGTTTATTTTTTGAAATCAATGAATCACAGAGTAATAAGGATTCAGATTTCTTCCTTCCAACTCGTTGATCGAAATAGTTATGTTCATCAAGAAAAAATCTTGCAAAATCTTACTTCACTAATTATACCAAGAGTGATATGCTCATGAATGACATATCTGAGGCTTTTAATAGACGCAGTTTGGAGGCTCACGACAAGCCAATTCTGACCATGTTTGAGTGGATTAGATGTTACTGGATGGGGAAATTTTTGGAGAAGAAAAAAAAGGTAGCTAAGTTCATAGAAAAAATACTACCCAAGCCTAGAAAGAAGTTAGATATCATATGTAGAAGGTTCATGGAATGGCAAACTAGGTAGATTGAAAATTTGAAATATGAGATTTTACATAAAAATATGATGATTCAAGAGAGATTTGTTGTTGATTTACTAGCTGGTTCATATAGTTGTAGGTTCTGGGGACTGGCTAGCATGCCTTGTTGGCATGCTTGTTCTACAATATTTATTAAGGGAGACAACTCTGAGGATTATTGCAGCAATTATTACACACCAGCATCATATCTGACATGCTATGAAACAATCCAATTAATGGTGAAAATCTGTGGTCAAAGATCGACCTTGACACAATTAGACCTCCAATTTTTAAGGTCAAGCCTGGAATACTTAGGAGAGTCATGATTAGAGAACATGATGAGGATAGATCACAAACAAAACTAAGAAGAAGAAGTGGGACAACAGTTACCTGCAGCAACTGTGGCCAATATGGACATAATAGGAGACATTGTCCCAATCCAAACACAACAGGTATCTGCCTTTAAATCTTGACTTGTTCTTTGTAGTTTTACACTCTATCACTTAGTTTAGACTGTGGGCTCTTATTTTTAGGAAACAACCCTGAATCTGAAAGTGTTACTCCTCAAGATAGTGCCCTTGCTCCTGCTCTTGCTAAAACTTTCACTGCTTCTTCTGCTACTGTTAGCCAAAAAAAAAAAGGGAAGGGGACATGGCAGAGGAGGATCAACATCTGGAAAGACTAGATCTGCTACTCCTGATGCTGCTGTTTCTCAACCAGCTCCACCACTACCTGCATCAGCTACAATAAGTTTCACAGCTCCACCACTACAAGAAAAAGCAATATTTGTAACAAAAAAATTTGTTACAAAAAATTAAATTTTGAAACAAAAGAATTTTGTAACAAAAAATGGGCCATTGCAATATGTCCCGTTACAAAAAAAATTTGTAACAAAATGAAACTGTTACAATTTAAAGTGATATTTTGTAACAAATTTTTCTGATACAAAAAACCAGAAGTCGTTACAAAAGTAGTAACAAATTTTGATTTTCAAGGTGTTTTTTGTGGCAATCTATTTTTTCCTACCATAAAATTTTGTTAAAAAATGTAACTTGATTTTGTAACTTTTTTTTTAGTTACAAAAGTAAAATAATTATTTTGTAACGATTTTTTTAATACAAATTACAATTTTTTTAATACAAATTGCATGCATAATATAAATATACTAAAATATACTGAAATTAATTATTACAAAATGAGATATTTTATTAAATTTAAAATATTGATACACAAATTTATCTTGAAAAGTAATAAAACATGTTATAAATCTAAATAATAAAAAATGCTACAAACCTATAACTAAACCTTAACTATAACTATGTTACATCAAGTTAAGCTATAAATCAATCCCAATGACAAATCCTAAGAAGCATATTTGCAATTAGTAACTCTCCTGCATTGACAATAACAATTAACAAAATAAATAAATGAATAAAAAAGAGAAATCAGGAAGCCATCATTGGTAATAACAATTACTATAAGTAGCTCCACCACTATCTGTATCAGCTACAACAAGTTTCACAACTCCACCACTACCTCCACAAGCAGCTCCACCACTACTTACACCAGCTCGAACAAGGTCTACAGCTCTACCATTGCCTAAGACAAAAAAATTTTGTGTAAAGCGCAGTGGAAGACTTAAGATAGGTGTGAGGGAGGTAAAAGTTAGACCAAGTGAAACTATTGACCTCACAGCAAATTAGTTTTCTTAGGTATTTAGAGATTAGTAGTATCAGTTTTTTGTTGTAAACTTTATTAAATCCTATGTCCATGTGCTTTCAGTAGGATTGGACCACTTTTGTTGAACACTATTTGAGATGCTTATTTTGTTTTATTGCTTTTGTTCTGTCTGTCATGTGGCTTGCTATCTTGGAGGAACCACTTTGACAAATATTTAATATAAATGTTAACTACTTTATTCTGTATTTTGTCTACTAGATCTTTGTACAAAGGGATAATATGAATGTTAACTGCTTTTCATTATCACTTGTTATTGATAAAAAAAAAAGATGATTGCATTCAGCACTAAACACTCCACAAATACACTGCAGATACACTTTTCTCCTAATTCATGAAACTCAATTAAACCAATACACTACAAATATTAGCACCACAACACAAGTCAATATCATCTTTTGCATTTTTTTTCTTCTTCATGTCACTCTCCATTCTTTCAATACTTATTTTCATGCGTCCTATCTTGATATTTAATCTATCTATTTTTTTTCTTGTGCCTTTATTAGTGCAGAATTCATAGCTTTATCCAACCTTACAAAATCTCCAGCATGTTTTGAGCTCCCCAGCATTTTATTTTTTTGTTGGGTACATCCAGATCGAGACCCAACCTTATCTTCTTTATCAATCCATTCAAAAATCTTGCATCTTCTCCTAGGACAGGATATAAATCTTTTATTTGGGTTCATCACAATACTAAAGATTCAAAGTGTCAGCAGATCTCCACAAAAGCAATGAGTCTTTCTCCCCTTATCCTTCACCTCTTTGTCTTCGTCAATCCACTAAAAAAAATTACACTTTGGTAATTTACAACAAGTCACAAATCTCCTACTTAAGCTGTTCATAGACGACGAGGAAAGCACTGCCACCACCTCTTTTCCACATAAATATCGATGTCTTTTCTTATTTACACTCCTAAATATTGAACTTTCTTTCAGACAACTGATTTGGATCCATTACAGCTTAAAAAAAATCCTTGAATCCTAACAAAGATATTGGAGATACGTTATGAGAGATCTTAATCTTCATTTTTATTCAAATTGACTTCTTCAAATATTGATTCCTAAGGACATTCTAGTAAAATAAAAAGATTTAATGTTTTTTTTACGTTAATGTTAGTGGGGATTCAATTACAAATTTTAATTTTTTAAAGACTTAATTATAAATATTTTAAAGTGTAGAGACTAATTTATAATTTTATTAAAAATATAGAGACTAATTGCGTAATTTAAACTAAAAATTATAATTTGACGACAAAAATTTGAGAAATGATTCGCATAAAATAAATTATCACAAAAAATTATCTTCCATTATTCCACGGATCACGTCATCTCAAATAACACCTGCAAAAAATATCTTGTAAAGATATATTTCGAGCATGAAGAGAATAATCTCAAAAAATATCTATTGTAGTTTTCATGCAACTACTTTTTGTACCCTTTTTACATGGGAATTGTTTTATTTTCATGACATATCATCAATTGGCCGCACACAGCAACCATTTTATTCAAATCCAAATCTATAAGTAATTAAAATAGCACAGTATGAAACAAAAAAGTAAAGAGTACGATCTACGATGGGTAAACCCAAATGAATATTAGCATGCACGTATATTAGAAAAAAAGAGACAGAAAGAAACAGATCAGAAGGGAATTGAGTGACAAATACGAATGCAAAAAGAAAAAAAAAAGTTGTTTTCACTTTTATTGTTTATTTCCTCTTTTATAAACTGAATCATCTTCGTCTATTTTTCCTTATGGTAGAGTCTATAACGGTTATTATGGTGATTATGATAGTTATATAAAAGATGAATATTATCTATTTTTTTTTAAAAATTAGAAGATAAGTTATTTTTTGTGATATATCTTTTTATTATTAATTGAAATAAAATTAATTGACTTATTATGATTAATTTTAACTTTAATCTAACCTAAACTTTATTAATTTAATTAATTAATCATGATGTAAATTTTTTTGTAAATTATAAAATTATTAAAAAAATTTAATAATTTAAGAAAATAAAAGAGAGAAAATTATTAATTTTATTTTATATTTTATTATCTTTTAAAAAAATTTAAAAAGTAAAGGAGAAAAAATTTTGAAAAATTTAAATTTTGTGTGTCTCTTGAATTTTTTTTATTTATTCTTTATCTTTCAAAATTTGTTATATTTTGTGATTGAAATTGATTAATATATGTATAATTTAAAAAAATAAAAATTATAAAATAAAACTTTTTTTAATAATTTTTATAATTTGCAAAAAAAGTTACATTATGATGAATTACTTAAATTAATAAAATTTAGATTAGATTAAAAGTTAAAATTAATCATGATAAGGCAATTCATTTCATTTCATTTAATAATAAGAAGACGTATTACAAGAAGTAACTTATCCTCTAATTTAGAAAGAGTTGGATAGAATTCACCTATATAAAATTGACAATACTTAAAAAAGATACTGTTAAAATTAAAATGATATTTTTTATATTTTTATAATATGTTTTATTTTTATTTTAAATAAAAATATTTTTAACTTTAAAAAGTATTACTTTAATTTTAAAATTATTATTAAAAAATATTATACACACATAAAAAATTTATTAAATTAGTCATAATATATTTGTGCATAAATATATATAATATTTAATTCATTTTAATATATATTTTATATTTTAATATGTATTTTATATTAATAATTAATTTAATTAACTATTTTCTATTTACACGTAACATAATTTATTGTACTAAAATTATATAATTACCGTAATTATTATATGAAAAAAAATCACCATAAGACTTATTACTAAGATAATCTAAATAATTAACTTGTGAAAGTTTTGTACTACAAACTCTGACTTAACTATTTGTTTACTACATTAACTTCGTATTTGTGTGAATAGGCCGCATATATATAAATAATTTGATGTTATTTGCTCGATCATGTTTATTAGCAAATTATTCAGTTTGTCTATATATATTCGTTCATATTATATGTACAAGTATTTTTAATAATTAAGTGTAAATAAATTTTGTTACAAAGCACATAATTTTTATATATAACCATAAAAAATTTTGCACATATCATATAAATTTATAAATATAGCACAAAAAATTATGTATATAATACAAAAATTTATTAATAATTCAATACAGTACAAACATTTTTTATTCTATGTACTAATTTATTTGTATTGTATACTAAAATTTTTGTATTCAGTATTTTTATTGATATATGGCAAAAAAAAAGACAATAATAATAATAATAATAATAATAATAATAATAATAATAATAATAATAATAATAATGGATAAAGAGAAAAAAAATTAAAGAAAAAGAAGAGTGACATAGTGATAACAACGTTGAAAAAATAGTAGTAGCCACAGTGCTTAGGACTGAAATAAACTAAACAAAAAAAAAACAAAATAAACAAAATAAAGGAAGTGTTTAAATAGAGAAATAGTTCCATTTAAGACTATTTTTAAATTCCTTCTAAGGTGAAGGAAGCTCTATATACAAAATTCATATACAAAAGTTATAACTTTATTGTCATCTTTGCCATAGTATCGGCCTCAAACACGATTAAATGTTTTTATACAATCCGTTTCACAAATAATATCTTATTGACCCACGTCCCAAACTAAAAGATATTCTTTCTAAATAACAAACAATTCTCTTTAAAAATACTATTACTCTCAATAAACGAATTACAATTTAGTTGAAAAGTAAAAAAAAAAAAGTGTAAATGACTAAATTTATTGTGTGTATATATATAGATATATTCAAGTTCTTAAACAGATAAAAAAAACACGTAAAAGAAACTGTTTGAACACTGTTAAATGATTGCCTGCCCTTAAAAAAAAATATAGTAATCATCTCAACACCCCATTTTCATAATCCATTCAATGACTTTCTGATCTGTTTTTGTTTTTGGTGTATCCATTCAATGGGTTGATAGATGATGAAAAGGATGTGAAAGCGTAAAATGTGGCCTATATTTCACGTGTGGGGTGCCTATAAAAAGAAAGAAATGGTCCTTTCTAGTCCTTATTAGCTGTGAGATCTTCTCCCAATCAAATTCTAAGCATATCGATCTCAACATCTGAACTGGATTTTTATGTGGACAATAATAATCGCTTTACTATAATTCAATACTTCAATACATCATATTAATTATTATTCTTCCTATGCCACTTGTACAGATAGTGACCAATGCTTTGAAGTTTAGTGAACATTAAAACAATATCATGGCTATATATACGCTTATATGGGAAGAGGCAAAACCCGCAGTTCTAGCTTAGAGGATACTGTTTAATACTTTAAAATGTTTTTCATGAGGACAGAGAACAAGCTACGTAGTCTTTTGAGCTTTTAGACTGAATGACATGGCTCATATCATAGATGGGTTACTGTTCAATTTGAATGCTTTTTAATTTAAGCCTTTTTCTTTTTGAAGATACACATAATACATTCAATAATAAAAAGAAAACTAAATAACCAAACGAATACATTGAATAATAAACTATATTCAATTTGTGTATATATATATATATATATATATATATATATATATATATATATATATATAATGTTTAGTAGTCTATTATATAATTTCTGATAGTAAATTTTAGTACTTTTATAATACTGAAACACGCCAAAATAAAGAAAATTCACAAATACATATTAATATATTATCTTAATTTATTCATTTTAATATGATAATATATTAAAACTTTTAATATCAATAACCCACAAGTCACTCCACCAAAAAAAAGGACCCACAAGTTAAAGGTTTCACAAATAAAGTCTAAAATAAAATTCTGTTAAACTTTGGCACATGCATATTTTATTAATGACGAATTTTAATATTTAAAAGAATGTTGTGCACTATTTTATTAATGGTATATTTTTAGGTGAATTTTATTCCATTTTTTTATAGTAAAAGATAAATTTTTTTTATATGTTTAATAATTATTAGATGAAATTAATTAAATGAAAGAGATAAAGGAAGTTAACTTATTGTTAGTTTATTATTAGGATTACTAATAGTTTGTTAGTGAGTTTGTTATTGTTCTATCAGCATTCACTGTAACTATATATGATGAGATATACATAGTGGTGGTAAACGGGTCTAAATCTGTTGGGCTGGCCCGCGTAACCCACAAAAAAGGAGGGCCGGACTGAAAAATTGGGATTGCGAATAACAAAAGCTCGTCTAACCCGCACCGCTTAAACCGTGGGCTTTGGCGGAGCGAGACGGGCTTTTCCGGTGGGATGAGCAACTTTTTTTTTTGATAAAAGGTTGAGCATATTTTTGGCCAAAAGCCCAGAACCCAACTTCCATACAACCCGACCCGCGCCCAATGAAACCTTACCCGCCCTAAATCCTAATTGCAGCCTCCTGCTCAGTCCTCACCACTCAGCTATTGTCACTCTCACTCTCTCCCACTCTCAAACAACACAGAGCTTCAGCTTCTCCAGTCTCCGCCGCTGACCGCTCCCAATCGTACTGCGTCTGGCGCCGTCGCAGTACGTCCTCACTCCTCACGCTCGCACTTCCATCCTCACGCTCGCAGTCTCGCACAGATAGCAAAGTCGCACCCAGCAGTCGCGGCGCCCCTCGTCACTGTCGCTCTTCGGTACTCCTGGGTTCTAGCCACCACTGCTGCTCCGTCTAGCCGTTGTCGCCACTGGTCTCGGTCTTGGGCTTCTGGGTCCTGTCCTATCGCTCTTTGGGTATGCTCGTCTGTCCTCTCGCTCTCTAGGTTTGCTCGTCTATCCTCATCGCCGCTGCTCTTCGCCTCCTTTGTCCTAGTCGTTGGCTCGTCACTGCTTGTCTGGTATGTTAGTTTTCTGGCTTAGGTTTTAGATCAGAGATTTAGGTTTATTTGCTGTGTTTTGTGTTGTTTGATAATGGTTGAGTTTTGATTAAATCAGTATTGTTGATACTTGTTTTAAAATGGTTTTGATTAAATCTGATGCAGATTCATATATTATTTGTTGTTTTTCATTTTGTTTGATAATGGTTGAGTTTTGATTAAATCAGAATTGTTGATGCTTGTTTTAAAATGATTTTGAGCGTTGATTAAATCTGATGCAGATTTGCTGTGTTGACTAAATAGTTTTGAGTGTTGACTAAATCAGAATGATTGATACTTGGTTTAACAATTAATATTTGCTTTTATTTCAGAAAATATAAATTCTGAAAATATGAGTAACATTGTTATTGCTGAAGCTGGTTTTGAGGCTACTCCATCGATGTTAATGAACCTAGTTTAAAAAGGGCCAGACCAGCAATATCTGATATTTGGAATTTTTTCAGAAGACTCGATCCAGATAAGGATGGAGTAGAACATTCTGAGTGTAAAGGATGCAAGAAGGTGTTTAAAGCTGGAGGTAAGCGATATGGCACTTCTACTTTGAAACGATATCTTGATAGTTGTACTCAAATTAAGCATGAAGATATTGGTCAGACTATAGCAGAATTGCAACTTAAAATGGGTTCACTTAAGATTGACTCAGAAGTGGCTAGAGATATGTTTGCTTTTTATGTAATTGCTGGGGATAAGCCATTCAATATGGTTGATGATAGGAGATTTAGAAATTGGGTGAAATATATAAGTCCAATTTTGAAACTTTCTACTAGCAATACGGTTAAGTCTGACATAGTAAAAGTTCACCAGAGAGAAGTTTCTAAACTTAAAAAATTTTTTGTTTCCATTCCAAATAGAATTTGCTTAACATCTGATCTTTGGACGTCCAATACCAATGAGGGTATATATGTTTGACTGCACATTTTGTTGATGAGAACTAAAAATTACAGAATAAAATTCTCAATTTTTGTCATACGCCTCCTCCTCACACAGAATTTAAGTTGTCTTCTAAAATCTTTAGGCTTTTGAATGAGTGAAAAATGATAAAAAGATTTTTTCCATTACTTTGGATAATATTTCTTCTAATGAAACTTGTGTTGATCATTTGAAAAGTACTTTAGATGTGCATGGTTCATTGTTATGTGATGGTGAATTCTTTCATGTTCGTTGCTCTGCTCATATTTTAAATCTTATTGTTCAAGATGGAATGAAAATATGTGGTGATGTAGTACATAAGATTAGAGATTGTATTAAGTATTTGAGAAAATCTGAAAGTCGAATGGTTAAGTTTAAAGAATATTTTCAAGATATTGACGGTGATGACAAGTCATCATATACCCATTTTTCAAGCTAATTTCACTTGTTTCACTAGTTTTTATGCACTTTCTTGCACCATAAGTAAGCAATTTAGAGTGGAATTGCATGTTTTATTTGAATCAATCAACCACCCTTTAATTGATGCTAAATCATGAGATTCAAGCTAAATTTAATTGATTTTTGAATGATTTATAAACCTTGTGAATTTAGTGATACTTTGATTGGTTGTTTTGATTATTTGTAGGTGAAGAAAAGAAGAAAAGAAGGAAACGTGGCTTAAGAAGTGTGGCGCAACAATGAAGGAAGGAAGCCACACTACTCTCCACAAGAGCACACTACCTTCCAAGGGAGCACAACAATGAACCAAGCATTCAAGGCTTCACTGCCCTGCCCTCCTTGAGGGCAGAGCATAATTCTAGGCCAAGAAATAAGGGAAGGAAAAACTCTGCCCTGCCCTCCTCAAGAGCAATTTCGGGCTCCTCATGGAAAAATTCAAGGAAATTGTTCTCCAAGTGCCATCCATGGGTTTCGAACCAAGCTCAAGAGGGAAGGAAGTAGCGTTCAAATGGAAGGAAAACAAGCCAAATTAGCTTGTTTTCAACCTCCAAGGATCGAACACAAGACCTTGAGGAAGCAAGAAACTAGGCGCTACTTTGGCGCCAAGAAAACCAAGAAAAAAGGGGCAACAAAAGCCATTCAGCAAGTTTCGAACTTGAGACCTCACCCAAGAACAAGGAAAGCTTGCGCTGCCCTGCCCTTGTGGAGGGCAGAGCAACATTCCTTGGTGCATGGTGCATAATTTGGCACGGCCAGCACGCAGCTTGGACGCACCATGACAACACTGCCTTGCTCTCCACAACGGCAGGACAGCATCCTGATGCCCCTCCCAAATTTGGCACGCTAGTTGGATCCACATGCAAGGCTTCCCTGCTCTGCCCTCCACAAGAGCAGAGCAACCTCCTGGGAGCAACATGGGCTGAATATCACTCAAAAATCCAACTTAATTCACTTCTTCACCAAATCAAAAAGCCCACTCAAAATTTTAAAATCCAAAATAGAAAGTGTATAAATAGGTGTTAGTTAGGATTAGAGGGGGGAGAGCTTACTTTCATTTTAATTTTCATCCTTAGTCAACTTGAGAGCTCACTTTCCATTTTTCTGTTTTCGGCAATAGCTTGAGAATTGGAGGAGAGAATTTACTTCTTCTTCCTCTGATTTTTTTGTTTTTTTTACTGGGTTTTGTTTGAGTCTTGAGTGTGAAGAATTGAGGAACTTCTGTCTCAATCTCCATTCAAGATCTCTTTGATTTTTCTTACTGCATAATTGAGTTAAATTCCATTTCCTTCACTGCTGCAATCTTCAATTTCTCTTTACTTGCTTTGTGAACTTGGATCTAGGAAGGTAATTGAGATCTAGACTCTGCTATCTAGTCTCTGGAGTCCTGAGATCTGATTTTCTTTATGGTTCTTCTGCTGAACCACTGCTGCATTCAAATTTTCATTTCTATTTGAGATCTAGCCAATTTCGATTCTTCTCTTGCTTTGATAATTGTTGCAATTTAGTTTCCCTTGCTTAAATTCTGAATTCCCAGTCCTTAAATCCCTTTTTCATTCAAGAAATTTATATTTCTTGCACTTTAAGTTATCGCAATTTACATTTTTTGCACTTTAAGTTTCAGTCATTTAATTTCTTGTTCTTTAAGATTCAGCACCTCTACTTTCAGTTCTCTTTAATTTCTGCCAATCATCCCTCTCCCTTTACATTTCCTGCTATTTACTTACTGTTGGATACAAAATCACTCAACCAATACTTGATTCGCTTGACTAAATCAACCACTAAGCTAAAATTGCTCAATCCTTCAATCCCTGTGGGATCAACCTCACTCCTGTGAGTTTTATCACTTGATGCGACCCGGTACACTTGCCGGTGAGTTTTGTGTTGGATCGTTTTCCACACATTAAGTTTTTGGCGCCATTGCCGGGGATTGAATTAGATTGACAATGATTAAGTGAGGTGGTGGTCTAGATTAAGCATTTTTTTCTTTTTAACTAAGCACATTAACTGTTTGACACATTGTGTCACCTAACCCTCTAACCACATTCTAGCATTAGAATGTCTATGTTTCATTTGGTTTGTTTGTGATTCTTGCAAGTCATGGAGGCTGAGGTGCGTGAAGAGGGAGTGAGCAACAATACCCAGCCTGTAAGAAGGGTGTTGGCCTCTTACACTATCCCCAATCCCAAACATTATGGGGGCAGCATCCTCACCCCAAATGTTCAGGCAAATGACTTTGAGTTGAAGCCTCAACTAATCACCTTGGTGCAGAACAATTGTGCTTATGGAGGTGGCCCTCTTGAAGACCCCAACCAACATTTGTCTGTTTTCTTATGGATTTGTGAAACGGTCAAGACAAATGGGGTTCACCCTGACATTTACAAATTACTTCTGTTCCCATTTTCTTTGAGGGGCAATGCTACTCAATGGCTGGAAACCTTTCCCAAAGAGAGCATCAACAATTGGGATGAATTGGTGAGCAAATTCCTAGCCAAGTTCTACCCACCTCAGAGGGTCATCAAGCTAAAAACAGAGGTGCAAACATTCATTCAAGTGGATGGAGAGTCGTTGTTTGATGCCTGGGAGAGATATAAGGCCTTAATCAGGAAGTGTCCCCTAGAAATGTTTAGTGAGTGGGATAGACTCCAAAACTTCTATGAAGGGTTGACCCAGAAAGCTCAGGAAGCATTAGATCATTCAGCAGGAGGCTCATTGCAGCTAATGAAGACAGCAGAGGAAGCCCAAAACCTTATAGAGATGGTGGCAAACAATCAATACTTCTTTGCTCATCAAAGACAACGCCAACCAACCCAGAGAATGGGTGTACTGGAGCTGGAAGGTGTGGATACCATCTTCAAAGTGATGGCTTAACAAATTCACCAACAATTTGAGCAGATGGCTAAAAAAATTGATGGACTACAAATCGCTGCAGTAAATACACAAAGCCAATCTCAAACCTCACATGGGTGGAAGCAATCTGAAGAAAGTTTTGGGACATTCAATTATGAGCAACAAAGCCCTGAGCAGGTGCAATGCATGAATAACACTTCAAGTTCATCTCAACACAATTTTCATGGTGATGCACACAAGACACCCTGGAAGACTCATTCTAATTCAAGGTGGGGTGAGCATCAGAATCAAGGACAAAAGGACTTCAACTCTGGCAGCCTCAGCAACACAAACAACCATAACCATTCATCCAATAATACTAACCAATTCAAAAATTCACAAAACACATATCACCAACCCCATAACATCTCACAAAACCACCAGAACAACTTTTCCACACCCACATCCCACCCACAAAGTACCCCCACAATTAATTTAAACAACTTCCAGCAACAACCATCTCATTTCACACAACCACAACCAAATCCAGACTCTCAAAGAATCTCAAGTCTAGAGAAAATGATGGAGAAACTCATGAAAAATCAAGAGATGGCTAGACAAGATCAGGAAGCTGCAAGGAAAGATCAGGCCCTGGCATTCAGAAACCAAGAGACCTCAATCAGAAACCTTGAGAGACACATGGGGCAAATGGCTATGCAAGTTTCAGAGTTAGGCGAGAAGCAACAAAATGCATCCCCCAGTACCACTAAAGACTATCCAAGGAACAAAGGAAAAGCCACAAAATGGGAGGAGTGCAAAGCAATTATAGTCGAAAGTGAAGAGACTAGGGAGAAGGAAGCCATCAATCAAGAAGAACACAACAGAGAAGTTCCACAAGAAGAAATAGAGGAGAAAAGTGAAAAGGATCAGACAACTAAGAAGGCACAAATCTCAAAGGGAGACAAGAACATCCTTGAATCACAACTACAAGAGAAGAGGGAAGAAGTGAATCCTTGTGTCCCCAAACTTCCATACCCTCAGAGGTTTAAAAAAGAAAATGAGGATAAGCAATACTCAAAATTCCTGGACATATTCAAGATGCTCAGCATCAATATTCCTTTCTTGGAAGTACTTGAACATATGCCACTATATGCCAAATTCATGAAGGAAGTGCTGACAAAGAAAAAATTCTTGAAAGAAGGACAGATTGTTGAGATGACAAAGGAATGTAGTGCTATCCTCCAAAGAGAGTTGCCAGAGAATAAAGATGATCCTGGGAGTTTTTACATACCTTGCACCATAGGAAACATAACAATTGAGAAGTCATTATGTGACCTTGGTGCAAGCATAAACTTGATGCCTTTATCTCTAATGAGAAAATTTCAAATTTCTGAGCTGAAATCCACACAAATAGTTCTCCAAATGGCTGACAAATCCATTAAGCAAGCACTGGGAGTTGTGGAGAATGTGTTGGTAAAAGTGGGAAAATTCTTTCTCCCTGCTGACTTTGTTATCTCAGATATAGAAGAGGACCCTAACACTCCCATCATCCTGGGAAGGCCTTTCCTAGCTACGGACAGAGCATTGATAGATATTGAAAAAGGGGAATTATTGCTAAGAGTGCATGATGAGCACCTAGCATTCCATGTTTTTAAAACCATGCATGAGCCTACTCAAGAAGAAGATTGTATGAAGGATAAGGCCAGAGATCAAAGCCTGAAGGAGGCAGTCAATGAGTTAACTCCAAAACTTCTAAATCCATGCTTAAAAGCAGTAGAGATGGTGCAACAAACCAAAGAAATCAAGGAGGAACTAGATCCAAAGCCTCCAGATGAGAAATTTAACATCCCAGATAAAGAACTACCAAGGCAGGGAATATCTTTTGAGAAAGAAAAAAAAAGAGGCCAAGAGGGTGGAGAAACAAGAAGATCCCCACTGAAGGCTTCTCACCAGGGGATAAAGTGATGTTAAACACCCAACCAATGAAGGTGTCTCCACAAGTGTCTAAATACTACACTGTGAACCAGGTCCTTTCACTTGAACACCTAGAGATCATCAAAGAGGAGACCGGAAGGAAGTTCACAGTAAGAGGTGAAAAGCTGAGGCACTATGATTTTCAGCCTCCATGATCAAAGAATGGAGGATGTCAAGCTAATGACAATAAAGAAGCGTTTGTTGGGAGGCAACCCAACCGGAGGTAGTTTTTTTTTCATAAGCTTTTTCAATAAAAAGGTTGTATGATTGGTATGTATTGTAAGGAGCTAAGTTTGGTGTTCCACACCAAAACAAATTAAGAGAGAATGAGGCATTCTAAGTTTGGTGTTCCACCAAAATTTGATCTAAAAACACGTTCTCACTTTCTGCCTAATGCTAGCTCCAAGCAATCAGACAAATCATTTAACCATTTAGCTGTTTTCTAGTTCATAGTTACATAACCTTTGGCAAGGCTAAGAGAATCTATAATTGGTTAACTTGTTGCATCAGAGGTAATGGCAAGGAATTAAGTTTGGTGTTCCCACACCAAAATAAATCCAAGAGACACACTCAATTTATGCATACTAACCATTCATTTAAGGGCTTGAGATGCAAGCAACTTTTGAGAATTATGCAGAAAACTAGCCAACATTTGAAGACAATTTGCATTATGACTCAAAAGGGAGGCAACAGGAGGAAGAATGAAAAGCTACAACTTACAAGGTTGTATTTACACTTGATCCTTGTTGTTGTAAAAAGTTTTAATTCAGAAATTCTTGTATGTCTTGCTAATGTGTTCATCTAGTTACAAGTGAAGTTGTTTGATTAAGTATGCTGATTTGCATAATGCTTGTCATTCATCACTTAGCTTTAAATTTTGTTTTGTTTCCCATATGCTTGAATAAAAGAGAAATGTTTGAATTAGAAAGTAAATATCCAATGTTGCATAAGTTAGAATGGAAGTTAATGGTGGTATATGTGTTTGATTAAATGTATAACTCATGAAATAATTGCTGCATAATGTCATTTTCATTGAAGTGTGAGCTAGCTTGCTGTCATAAAGGTTCTTACCAGTAAAGAAAAAAAATCCCCTGAGAACAAAATAAAACAGAAAAAAAAGAAGAAGAAAAAGCCAATGTGGCAAGAAAAACAAAGAATAAGGCTAGGCACCAATAGCACCCTAGGACACATGCCTGTGGTGTTCTTGTACTAGGATATGCTTGGATAAGTAAATTCTAAGGGGTATTTCAAAACCTGGCCACTTAGATCAACTGATTTGGGATGGCCAATTGAAAGTCCACAATAAAGAGCAACCTAGCTACAGAACATTTAGTTATCCAAAGAGGTGCTGGGCATCAATGATCCTAGGAGAAAATAGTGAGCCATGTGTCTGTGGTAAAGAAATGTTGAGTAAAAATAAAGCCAAAGGCTGCTGCAACATTTGACACCAAGCCTTCAAAGAATAATAAGCTTGTTAAGCAAAATAAGAAAAGAAAAGTTAGCAAGGGAGCAAGTAAAAAGTAAACCTTATAATAGCAAGCTTAGTAAGCCTTTGAGGAAAAGTGTATATTATGTAACAGCAAACAATAACTGAGTTATCATTGTCTGCATAAAAACTCCATGAACCAAGTTCTACTAATTGCCTAATAAGGATATGTATGCTTTTCTTTTTCATTTCATTTCATTTTCTCTTAATTTTGACGCTTGCTTGGGGACAAACAAGATTTAAGTTTGGTGTTGTGATGACAAGTCCTCATATACCCATTTTTCAACCTAATTTCACTTGTTTCACTAGTTTTTATGCACTTTCTTGCACCATAAGTAAGCAATTTAGAGTGGAATTGCATGTTTTATTTGAATCAATCAACCACCCTTTAATTGATGCTAAATCATGAGATTCAAGCTAAATTTAATTGATTTTTGAATGATTTATAAACCTTGTGAATTTAGTGATACTTTGATTGGTTGTTTTGATTATTTGTAGGTGAAGAAAAGAAGAAAAGAAGGAAGCGTGGCTTAAGAAGTGTGGCACAACAATGAAGAAAGGAAGCCACACTACTCTCCACAAGAGCACACTGTCCTCCAAGGGAGCACAACAATGAACCAAGCATTCAAGGCTTCACTGCCCTGCCCTCCTTGAGGGCGGAGCACAATTCTAGGCCAAGAAATAAGGGAAGGAAAAACTCTGCCCTGCCCTCCTCAAGAGCAATTTCGGGCTCCTCATGGAAAAATTCAAGGAAATTGTTCTCCAAGTGCCATCCATGGGTTTCGAACCAAGCTCAAGAGGGAAGGAAGTAGCGTTCAAATGGAAGGAAAACAAGCCAAAATTAGCTTGTTTTCAACCTCCAAGGATCGAACACAAGACCTTGAGGAAGCAAGAAACTAGGCGCTACTTTGGCGCCAAGAAAACCAAGAAAAAAGGGGCAACAAAAGCCATCCAACAAGTTTCGAACTTAAGACCTCACCCAAAAACAAGGAAAGCTTGCGCTGCCCTGCCCTTGTGGAGAGTAGAGCAACATCCTTGGTGCATGGTGCATAATTTGGCACGACCAGCACGCAGCTTGGACGCACCATGACAACACTGCCTTGCTCTCCACAAGGGCAGGGCAGCATCCTGATGCCCCTCCCAAATTTGGCACGCTAGTTGGATCCACATGCAAGGCTTCCCTACTCTGCCCTCCACAAGAGCAGAGCAACCTCCTGGGCGCAACATGGGCTTAATATCACTCAAAAATCCAACTTAATTCACTTCTTCACCAAATCAAAAAGCCCACTCAAAATTTTGAAATCCAAAATAGAAAGTGTATAAATAGGTGTTAGTTAGGATTAGAGGGGGGAGAGCTTACTTTCATTTTAATTTTCATCCTTAGTCAACTTGAGAGCTCACTTTCCATTTTTCTGTTTTCGGCAATAGCTTGAGAATTGGAGGAGAGAATTCACTTCTTCTTCTTCTTCTGATTTTTTTGTTTTCTTTACTGGGTTTTGTTTGAGTCTTGAGTGTGAAGAATTGAGGAACTTCTGTCTCAATCTCCATTCAAGATCTCTTTGATTTTTCTTACTCCATAATTGAGTTAAATTCCATTTCCTTCACTGCTACAATCTTCAATTTCTCTTTACTTGCTTTGTGAACTTGGATCTAGGAAGGCAATTGAGATCTAGACTCTGCTATCTAGTCTCTGGAGTCCTGAGATCTGATTTTCTTTATGGTTCTTCTGCTGAACCACTGCTGCATTCAAATTTCCATTTTTGTTTGAGATCTAGCCAATTTCGATTCTTCTCTTGCTTTGATAATTGTTGCAATTTAGTTTCCCTTGCTTAAATTCTGAATTCCCAGTCCTTAAATCCCTTTTTCATTCAAGCAATTTATATTTCTTGCACTTTAAGTTACCGCAATTTATATTTCTTGCACTTTAAGTTTTAGTCATTTAATTTCTTATTCTTTAAGATTCAGCACCTCTACTTTCAGTTCTCTTTAATTTCTGCCAATCATCCCTCTCCCTTTACATTTCTTGCTATTTACTTACTGTTGGATACAAAATCACTCAACCAATACTTGATTCGCTTGACTAAATCAACCACTAAGCTAAAATTGCTCAATCCTTCAATCCCTGTGGGATCGACCTCACTCCCGTGAGTTTTATTACTTGATGCGACCCGGTACACTTGCCGGTGAGTTTTGTGTTGGATCGTTTTCCACACATCAGAGGGACTTAAGTATACAACTGCATTATGTTTAGATGTTCCTACTAGGTGGAATTCACTTTATGCAATACTTGCAAGTGCTATTCCATATAAGAAAGCTTTTGAAATGTATAAACTAAAAGAAGCTCGATTTAGGGAGTATTGTCCTTCATCAGATGAGTGGAAAAGAACTGAAAAAATATGTAATTTCTTGTTACCATTTTACGAAACTACCAAGTTGATGTCTGGAACTTCTTACCTAACCTCCAACTTGTATTTTTTACAAGTTTGGCAAATTTAGCTTATTTTGATGAATAGTTTGAAAAATGATAAAGTGTTTATAAGGAATATAGGAGAATAAATGATGATTAAGTTCAAGAAATATTGAGAGAAATACAGTGTTGTTCTTGTATTTGGGGCAGTTCCTGATCCTAAATTTAAACTCAACACTTTGGCTCATTGCTATAATGAGATTGATCCTATTAGTGCTAAAGACAAAGTGGAGCATGTGAAGAGTAAGTTATACAAGCTCTTTGAGATTTATGACCACAATTCCTTTACAACTGTAGATAGTGTTTTTCAAATTTCAAGTATGATTTTTCAAGCGACATCTTCTGTAATTGGAACTCAGTTTATTAAAATTGTTGGTGTAAGTATTTTTATCTTATATTCACTCTACTTGGTTATATGTATTTTTTATTGTTCATGTTTTTTGAGTCATATATTGTTTGCAATGCAAAGGATTTGATGTCCCGTAATCAAGAAGCTAAAGTAAAAAGTGAAAAAAACCAACTTGATATTTATTTGAGTGGGGCAACATTATTTTGCAATGATGCAATCATAGATGTTTTACAATGGTAGAAAGACAACCATCATTGTTTTCTAACACTATCACTAATGACACAAGATTTGTTGAGCATTCCTATTACCAGTGTGACTTCAGAATCTGCATTTAGCATGTGTTCTCATGTTTTGAATAAGTATAGAAGTTGTTTATTGTCAGATAATATTGAAGCTGTGATTTGCACTCGAAATTGGATATGTAGATATGATGATTATGGTATAATTATATTTATAATATACATACTTGAGTGATTTTGTTCATTATTATGTATTATTTTTCTAATATATTTATTTACTTTTTTCTAGAGGAAGATTTAGATGAGGAAGATATTGTAAAAAGAGAAGGTTATTCTTCAGGAGTTAGTTCTAATGATGTTATTGACTTACATGAAGATGAAGATGAAAACTAAGTGTTTCAAATTATGTTTATTTTGTTTTGGAGACTATTTATAATTATGTTTTTGGATTTTGGATTATATTTATTTTGCTTTTGAGACTATTTATAATTATGTTTTTGTATTTTGAATTATTTTTATTTATTTTAGAGACTATTTATATTTAACATTTTCTTTTATATTGATTTAAACAAAAGAGATTGTTTTATGCCCTTATAAATATTATTAAAAAAAAGAGATTAGACGGGTTTAGCTCGGCCGCCAGCCCACCATTAGACGGGGTGGGTAGGATTTTGGGACCGCCTCACTAGGTAGGGCGGGCTTCTCCGCCTGCCACTCCTAGATACACATGTAATTACTTGGTTCAAATTGTTATCAATTCATTCTTTACACACTCACACTCACAGAACTTTACTCTTTTTTTATTCTCTCTCTTTCTCTCTGGTCAGATACCTATATGGTATCAGAGCTTTCTCTCTCCCATAACTTCCGTAACAATGTCTTTAACGCAAGCCTTCTCTAGTTCAATAGCTATGAAATTGGATAAGGATAACTATCTACCATAGAAGGATCAAGTAGAATCTTTGATCGAAGGACACGGGATGCTTGACCACATCACAAGACGATCAATTTTAGCGAAGTATCTCTCCAATGGAGATGAAGTTGTCGATGTGTAAATTAAAAGCGTATGCGAAGTGGAAAAAGTATGATGCATTGTTGAAGATTTGGTTACTAGCGTCGATGAACAAGCAGTTAACGACGACAATAGTCAGTTGTGTCTTCTCGTAGTAAATTTGGTGCAGGTTAAATAATTATTAGATATATAAAAAATAATTTTTTTTATTTTAAAAAGAATTAAATAAAATATATCATATTTTTATGCTTATTGGATAATATAGCTTTATTAGTGTTAATCTTTATTTTTTATATATTATGTTTATGCATATACTTTCGATGTCTGCACTCCTTTATGACTTTTTTAGATTGTCGTTGACTATAACTATATGATGGAAATAAAAATCAATCAACAAAATAAATGTATATCTAAAAATTTAAGAATTACATATTATTAGTGATACTGATACGTACGACTCCAAAACAAAAATAAGAATTAAAACCTACTAAAAAACTAATGCAATTAGTTGTTATGACTCTATCACAATAGTATAATACTATCCATATATGTTTTAAATATGAGACATTAAGATAAAAAAATATAAATATAAAATTATATTTAATAGATAAAATAGATAAAAATATTATATCTAAAGATATTAAATTATAATATATTTTATATTTATTCAAACAAAAAAGATATAAAAATATTAATAAGAAATATAATTTATTTTTTATTTTTTATTATTTTTATTAATTTTTAATAATTATATTTTTTATTAATATATTTTTTTAAATTTTTTAAATAAAAAATAGAATAAATTAAACTTTCGTAATTTATTTTAATTTATTATTAAATAAAATATAAAAATATTAATTTTTATATCTTATTTTTAGTATATTATTTTATCCTATTTTTAAAATCAAACACAATTTAAAAGATGATGACATATTTTGACTAATTAGAATGAGGTAGCTTCTAGTGCTAAGGATATATAAGCCTTAGCTCATGGATTCTAGACCTCTGCAATAATTTTGACTCCAAGAGAATTCTATGACAATATAAATTTCATCTTCTTTGATTTAGCTTGTCACCCTTGTTGCTAGTCCTTGTATACATTAACACATTTTAAAAATGAAAATTTATACATTAAAAATCTATGTTGGTCGGTTATTAGTTGATTTTTATTGTTATTCTAAATCTTTATCCCAAAAAATCTCTGTCAAGTTTTTCTCTTATAACAAAGCCCTCTCTGAATTGCTGAACCATGTGAATTTATTTTCTTTCAGCTCTAGATCCATTAATGCCTTTCTGGTTGCAAATTTCTTGAATTTCTAAATTTGAGTATTCGATTTATTTTGTTTTCCTATCTTTTTCTCATGGTAAAGGATTTCATTAAAGTCCCCAATAGTACATTCCGGTATGTCCAGGTCTAAAGTGTTTGACATAAGCTCCTTCTATAGGCGCCTCCTTTGTTTAAAGGTTGGATTTTCATATATGAATGTTCAATTCCACGTGTTACTATTATTTTCAGATATACGAGTCATTATAAAATTTTGAGTTCAAGAGTAAATATCAATATATATAGATTGTATTTCCAAATTAAACTTAAACCACCGGACAAGAAGAGTAACAGGGTAACAACTTTTGTGATTTGTAACTATCAAATAGTTATTAATAATGATTTTAATAGTGTGAAATTTTATCCAATAGTGTGAGATTACTCACTTTTCTTTTATTGGTTACATGTTGACCAAAATTTAAAAAGTTGATGACTCTAGACTTTTCTCAAGTTTCAGGATTCAACACAAAAGTAATCTTCAAAACACAACTTACTAGCTAATCTCCTAATCCTATCTACTTTAGCTCTAGTTTTAATAAGAAATATAATGGCATGCTGATATTTTTTTACATAAGTTCCTCAATTCTACTACTGTCGCGACAATCATGGTGAAGTTAGGAGTTTGATAAAGCCCGCCTCCTCGGCCAAGTCTTGGTGTTCTTTAGCTTCTGCATATTTCTTTAAGAGTGCTCCTTCCTGATCTTTCTCCATGGCTTGAATTTCATCCGTGATTCAAATTATCTTCTCATTTAATTTCCCTGTGCATGGTCTAACTTCATTTCTATCCTTTGTTTTGTGTATTAGAGCGTTCTCCCATGCCACGTGTTTATTGGTGCTTGATTCCTCTGTTTCCTCCTTCTACTTCTTGGGCTAGCTCCACATAATTCTGGTTTCATGCTACATGTGGGTATTTCAATTTCTTTTTTCTTTTTATCCTTGTTTCCTTTTTAAGTCTGTTGGCAACCAGATTATTTTCCTTTTTTTTTTAGTTAGGTGGATTGACCCCAAATTTTAGGTATAACAGACATTCATACACTCCTCACTTATTCAGAATGCATATTTGTTAACGGGCCCTCTTGTTTTCCTAGCCCAAATTTCATATCAATTACAATTACAATTACCCAAAGAAATACCAAAAATTCGGGTCAAATTTCCTAAACATATATCCACCTTATCTACGCTTGACCTAATAAGGTAACAAGAAACTAAACCATTTTTCAACAACTGATTTTAACAATTATAAGTCTCTAACCAAAAGCAAAATTGATATGTGTTTTAAGTTTTTTATGTGTAATTTATAATATATTTTCTTTTGTAATATGTTTAATCAACATTTTATATGTTTTACTTTCACAAAATGCATTTAGAAGAAATGTTTAAACCTATATATGCTTTTTATAAGAGTTGTGTATGTGTGACACTTCCTCAACCAAATAGATTAAAGTAATAACATATATGTCCCTATTGACCAATAACTTTGATATTTGATATTTAATTATTTAATGATGAAAAATACTAGTTTGATTCTCGAACGTCTATATTTTCAAAATATACAGTAGCAAAATCTCTTCTAATTATATACACTACTAGTCTCACTCATTTTCCGAACTCCTAGATAAGATCTTGTTCTACTATATGTGGCTGAAACCTAAATTAATTTGGTCCATCACATGTCCTTTGCTTCATGAGCTCATGGCTTGTATAACTTATATATCCCCTCATCTTAATCTCCTTTAAGGATATATTTCTATAATCTTATTTTGTCTCTATTTAAAATTAATTTCATCAAATCGGTCAATTTTTGAAGCATCGAGAATAATGTGTGTAGCAGCTAAAATATTATAATTAATAATAAAATAAAGTAATAATAAATTCTTAAAATGATTGGAGATCAGGTTTTTAAAAATAAAATTTTAGCTACTTTAATTTAGATACAAATAAAATTTGTAGACAAAATAACTAGAAAAGTATTAAAACGAGTTTATCATAAATCGTGTAATAAACTACCTTTGAAGAATTATTACCCTACTATATGTAAGTAGAATGGATTCAATAGATTTCTTTTAGAATTAGATATGGCTCAGCAAAAATATGATCTACCTTAATATTCTTCGAATGCTTGGAGCAGCACAATTTTAATTTATTTTTTTTTCTAATTAAAAAAAATTGTTGCTAAGCAAAACTTGTTAAAGTGTGTATGCTTATATATGCGTCAAGAGTGGAAGTCTAACTCGTGCATACGTAAGAGTTGATCATCTACTTGAATTTTATTTTATTTATATACATTAAACTCCAATATATATAAATAAGTATTATATATTCGCAGTGCAAGGATACAATTTCTTAGCATATAGTATAAGAAGAATTTTAAGTATACATAGAATAATAATATTTTAGTAGTTTTAATTGTTGATCTCACTTATTAAAATATATATATATATATATATAATATATATTAATTATTAAAATTAACGATTAAAATTACTGAAATAATAGTGTTCTAAGTATATTTAAGGGTTTTCATACATTACAAGCAACACTCAATTTTTCTGGTAAGTTTAAACTAGAGTAAAAATTAAAATTTCTTGTTATGCGTGCCTAATAAGAAAATCCATAGAATTTCATTTCATTTTCAAAAAATATCGTTATCAATTCATTGGTAATGGGCGAATATCTCTTTAAAGAAAATGATTCATTCGTACCTTAAAACAATGACATTCAAGTTCTTGTCACATTCTACTTATATTTTCTCCAACATCTTGTTCCTTGTTAATTCAATTGTTCCTTAATTAGTATATTGTGTGAATGTTTCTGTTTTGTTTAAGAAAATACATGCACATTCTTTTTACCATTGGGGTTTAGGAAGAGAGCAACATGCAATAAGTGAATTAAGCAAAATAAATGAGGCACTAATTAAGAGATAAGATGTGTTATATATTTTGTTTCTTTGGTAGGTTTTATATATGTTGTTATTTTTCTGCAATGCTGATCTTATGGTTTAATTTTCTATTGTATTATCTATTTTTCTGTTAGTTTTTTATTGCATACTATGACTTAGTTTGGTAAATGTTTTAGAAAAAGTAATTGTATTTTTTAACTTTTGAAAATATGTAAGAAATAATTTTTTAAATAAAGTTGGGTTGTGTTTATTAAAATTGAAAATTTTAATATAATATTATATATCAATTAATATTTAAATTTAATTTTTTATTAATATCTATTATAGTATTTTATTATAATATTTTTAAATTTTAAAAGTTATTTTACTAAATACACTTGTTGTTATTTGTGTTTATTAAAAAATACTTTTAATTTAATTCACTAAATATAGATAGCACAACTTTAAAAAAATTATTTTTTAAAATTAATTTTTATAAATTATTTTAAAAAATAAAAATTTTATCAAATTAAGCTGATATTTTTGTAGGTTTTATTCTATTATTAGATGCTATATTGCTCTTGACTTCAGCTTTTTCTGCTGAACTCCTGATGTTTTCTGTTGAAGTTAGTTTATGTAAAAACTTATTGTTAGAATGGATAATGTATGTGAAGAAGCTTTGTTTCTTAAAGATTTTGAAATTACTTTGTTCATTGTTTTATTATTAAGTTTTGCATGCTAGAGCTGCATATCTACTCTTCCTAACATGTAAGAGGTCTCAATGACAAGAGAGTCTTAACTTTTAAACACATGTATTCGTGATCGTAATTTTGTATGTATATTAAAAGAGTGTTATAATAATTTTCTTTTTTTTTTGTATTTGAATGGTTATAAATTTGTAATCATTTTTTTTTAATGTTATTTTTATTATTGTCTAAATAAATTATAATGTGCAGTTTTACTTTTTTTTTTTACTTTTCTCTTATTCCTAGTAGAGAAACATGTTATTTCTCTTATATACCTTACAATTATATATGTAACAGTATTGATTTTGCAAATGATTTACTAATAGAGCAACGTGTTGCTTCTATTGTTCAGCTTCAGTTGCCAGATAAATGAACTGCATCATAAGGAAAAGTTCATTGGAAAAATATTTGTGTAAGTATTCTTGTTCTAACTCTTAACTATTTTCAACACAAGCTTTTCTCTTATTTTATACTATTTTTTTTATAAAAATGTGTATGAACCAACTTCAAATCAACCAAAAATAAAACAATTTAATTAATTATAAATATAATAATTAGTTTTATTTATTTATGATTTAAAATACTGGTTATTAAATGTTTCACTACATTCAAATTAGGAGAAGATACGTTCAATATCATTGTAACGTAAATCACAGAAACTGATTCAATTAGTTTTCATTTTTTCACCTTCCTTCTCTCTCCAAATGCCTAAAACATGATAAATCAAAAAACAGATTTAGAATCATCCAATATACAAAGAAAAGAAACATCCTAATACTTAGTATAAACCCCATTTACATAAAAATTTTAGATTTATCCAAAAGTATTTGATTAATTTTTTGCTGCAACATCTTGATTCCCTAGTATTATTATTTTTCTATTCTTCTAATCTCATGAAAAGATCTTATTCATGTTCCATTTTTGATGACAGAATAGATTATAGAAGTTACTAATGCAAGTAATGATAAATCTAAAAAATTTTAACAACAAAGATAAAATATATATAATATAACAATAAAATAAAATTTATAATAATTTAATACAATAGAGTCAAATTTAATAACACAAATAAAAAAAATAAATATCATATCATATACTACTTAATAAATTTCAAATTCTAAGAGAGGCATTTGCCTTTACAATGTAACAAACACATCTATCCGTCCCTAAATGTAAGCATGACCTACATCTTTTATTAGTTTGAATAGTTGAATCTCAGGACATTGAAAGAGCATACAACAGTTAGTTTTACAGTTAAAATTATTGTTAATATTAGGATTTAAATTTAGTTCAATCCTAGATCCAAACCTCTTTTCTAGTTCAATTTTAGCATTATAGTATTTGAATTTACATGTTAATAAAAAACAGCAAGACTTATTACTTTGGATTATGATTATATAAAATTTTTAAATATTATATTTTGAAACACAATGTTAGTATTTTTTTAGATCAATAGTAAAAAATTCAATCTTTTTAAAGAGTACAGAGTTCTAATGTAAGCGATTAAATTTAATATCTTTTGATATTGCGATCAAAGACTAAAATCAACCACAAAATACAGATTAAATCATAAACAAAACTAATAAAAAAGTATACAATACACATAGGACCAAATCATTCCTCAAATATAATACATTGAATTGAATCTTTTCTGTTGTGTTCTTCCATCACCTGTATTCCATAAAAAGCCAATATACTCATTTTATCCATCTATAGTCTTCAACTATTGTCTTTGATTTCCACTTCTTTTTTTTACTTGTATTCACTTTTTCTTTTAAACTCCACTTTTGTATTTTGAAATACATGTTTTATGCTGCATGTCTTATTTTTTAAAAATCTCAGCTCCCAATTTGTGTTCATATGTTCATGTAGGCATGTAGCCACTACAATATATTTATTATCAACCATCATTTTTATATCTTCTTTTTTTACTCCTACCTCTTCCAGAATAAATTGTAAGGACATTTGTGACCCAACTAATAATGCAGCTCTCATTGACTCACCATTCACTAATTACCCATATAATAGTGTACTTCTCTATTTGGTTCTTGTAAATATCCTCCAACACAAAATATATTTCTATCCAGTTTATACAAACTTCAATTCCACCACATTCATTTTCTGTCTTCTTCGAATTGTACCTTTCTCTTGTATACACAATTTCTCACTTGTTTTGTCTTATACCATTGGTTTACTATTATTTTTAATTTTTTCCACTCATTTCTCCGTACAACATCTTTATTTTAAAAAAATTTACTATTCCTATCATGGTTTTGAAAACCGAACCGGTCACCTAGCCGGTCCGAGTAAAGATCAGAAACCGCCTGATAAAAAATCGGTAAAAAAATCGGTCGAACCGACGATTAACCTGTAAATCGGGAGAACCATCTAGTTTTTTAGCGATTTTTTATTTGAAAGTTGAAATATTAAACGGCGTCATTTTGGCTTTTTTTTAAAAAAAAAAAGAAAAAGAAAACGCCTAAACGAAGCCCTAATTCTCCTAATCAGTTTTCACTTTCCAGAAATCACCCAAGCTCCAGAAAACCCCCAAAGCAGTTCAGCACCCACAGCCATCAGCCCTCTTCGCAGTCGCATAGCCACCAGCCCACCACCACCGATCGAGCAGCCCACCGCCATCGCCACTGCATCCCGCAGCCACAGCAGCGACGACGTTGACAACCGCAACCACCACCGAGTCCTGCTTCGTCGCCGAGCTCGCCTCCTCTTTCGTCGTCGCCGAGCTCGCCTCCTTGTTGGTCGTCGCCGACACCGTGTCCCCTTTCGTCGGCGTTACTCGCCGCTGGTAATACTCTGTTCTTGATTTATTTGCTGCCTTCTGATTTTGGTTTATGAGCTCGCCTCCTTCTGATTTTCTGTGCTTGATTTTATGATTTATTTGCTGCCTTCTGATTTTAGTTTTTTGTGCTTGATTTTGTTTTTTTATTTGCTGAGGTTATTTGATTTTCTGAGGTTATTTGTTCATGATGAATCTGTTTGCTACTTCATGATTTTGGTTGCTGAATTATTTATTTGTTCATGGTTTTCTGAAGTTATTTTCTGGTCTTTGATTTTCTGATTGTTACAGATGGAACAATCACAAAGTAACCCACAGCCACAAGATAATGCTGTTCAAGATTCTCAAACTGGTTCATCTAGAGGTAAATCTGATCCAGCTTGGCAATATTTTACAGTGAAGTATGACAAAAATAACAAGGCTCAATATACATGTATTTTCTGCTTGAATACTTACAATGGAGGGGGGATATATAGAATGAAATATCATCTTGCAAAAATTCCTGGACAAATTAAAGTTTGTAACAAAGTAACTAAAGATGTTGAACTTCAATTCAAAAGGCTTATGGAGGAAAACAAAAAAAATAAGGCAAAAAAAGAAAATTTACAGGTGATTGTTATGATGTGGAAAGTGAAACACAAGCGGAAAAAGAGTGTGAAGCGCCTAATCCTGTACAACCTCCGGCTCCTACAACAATGGGAGACAAAGGAAAGAGAAGAGCGATTGTTGCTACTCCAATTGGAAGTTATTTTAAGGGAAGGACTACGCCAGGCTCTCAACCAACTTTGAAAAGTGTCTTGGCCAATAAACAAGTTGTGCACAGGGTTAAGTTGGGGCTTGCAAGATGGATCATTGATGCACGGATTCCATTCAATGCAATTCAATCGCCTTACTTTCAACCTGTCTTGGACGGCGTTGTTGCAATTGGACCTGGTTTCAAGGGACCGTCATATGATGAAATGAGAGTTCATTTGCTGGCTGATCTTAAGAAGGAATGTCAGTTGCTTGTTGAAGGCTATAGGAGCTCATGAAAAAGCACTGGTTGTACACTGATGGCAGATGGCTGACTGATCAAAGGTAGCGTACGTTAATTAATTTTCTAGTTTATTATCCTGCTGGTATGTCATTTGTAAGTCTGTTGATGCTTCTGATATGATAAAAACTGCCGATACCTTGTTTAAATTGTTTGCTGAGGTTATTGAGTGGGTTGGGTCTAGTAACATTGTGCATATGGTTACTGATAATGCTGCAAATTATGTATCTTCTGGAAAATTGATTCATGAAAAGTATCCAAATATTTTTTGGTCTCCTTGTGCTGCTCACTGCATCAATCTTATTTTCAAAGACATAGCAAGTATTCCTCACATAGCTGACCTTGCCTCTCGTGCTTCAAAAGTGACTGTGTTTGTTTACAATCATATGATTTCTTGTCATGGCTTAGAAAAAGAAAAGATTGGAAAGAAATTGTTCGACTAGGAGTTACACATTTTGCTACTGTTTTCATTACTTTGAAAAGTATATACGATCATAAGGAACACTTGCAAACATTGGTGGTGGACAAATATTTCACTTCTCATAAATTATCCAAGAGTTTCAATGGGAAGATGGTTAGCTCAATTATCTTGGATAGTAAGTTTTGGGACGATTGTATTACTACTGTTATGCTTGTTGGTCCTCTTATTAAGTTATTGAGACTTGTTGATGCTGATGAGAACCCTTCTCTGGGTATCGTGTATGAGGGCATGCAAAGAGCCAAAATTGCTATCAAGACAATATTTAGAAATAGAAAATCTGCATACACACCTTATACAAGTATCTTGAAAATGTGGTGGGATAAGCATTTGAAGCGTGACCTCCATGTAGCAGCATACTTTTTGAATCCATATTTCTTCTATAGTGAGGAGTTTGTTGCGAAGGCAAATATCTTGAGGTCTTTGCTTGATTTATTTGATATTGAAACTCTTTGCGATGACTAAGTTGCTGCAATGCAAGAGATACAGTTGTATCAAGATCGAAAAGGAAGTTTTGGAAGGGAAAGTGCTTTGAAAGCAATTAAGAGACTTGAACCTGGTAAGTTATTATATTTCTATGTTCAATTTACTTTGAAGGTTTTTTTAAATATTGAATGAGAATTGATGTTTGACTTTCATATCCTGGTAGGTGAATGGGGGAGGCTACATGGTGGGAGTGCTCCTAACTTGCAAAAAATGGCAATTCGTCTTCTTCATCAAACATCTTCATCATCCGGATGTGAGAGGAACTGGAGCCTCTTTGAACAAATCCATTCAAAGAGGAGGAACCGATTAGAATATCAAAGGCTAAGTGACATTGTTTATGTGACTTATAATCTACGCCTTCAATCTAGAATGCATCACAAGAAGAAGAATTATTATCCAATTGACGTTCAAAGCATTAACACAGTAGATTTTTGGGTAATGCCGGATGAAGATGATCATGAATTTACTAATGGAGACATCGAAGGCATTGGAATTTTAATTTACACGGATAATGCTATGCCTTCATATCCTAAAGGTGATTGAAATAGCAAAACTTGTTTCATTTACTAAAGATATCTGTTGTAAAGTTATAACTTTAATTTTTTCTTGGTTTTCTATTTTATTTTATTAGATGGAGGAGATGTGGAAGTTGATGTGAATTTGCCTAATGTTACTGATTCTTCAAATACAGCTTCTTTTGGTGGTACTTCTGATGATGGTGGCTTTGGATTACCTGTTTATGATGGAGGTATTGGAACACTTAATGATAATTATGATTTTTGATGAGTTGCACCTTTGATTAGTTGAAAACTAACTTGCTAGTAATTGTTTCTTTTGAATGTAGAACATTATGGGTTTGTCATTATGTGCATTTTTTTTTGTTTAGTTATAAACTTTGATGTTTGAAGTTGTTTGTGAACCTCTAATATTAAGTTATGGATAATTTATTATGTGAAATTTTAAATTTTATTAAGTTAGAAATTATTGAATTTATATATTTAAAATTATTTTTAGGTTTTTTAATAATTTTATTTAATATTTTATTAAACCGGTTGAACCCCGATTGAATCCTGGTTGAACTCCGGTCGAACTAGTGAACCATTGAACCAGTGAACTCACCGGTTTATTGACCAGTTCAGTTCTCGCAACCTTGATTCCTATAATTCCAAACAGTCCACAAAGTAGCAAAAAATAATATAATGCATTTTTTTGGGCATATTGCACGCATCACAATTAATCTAACCCTCAAACCAAGTTTTAACATTATTTACTTCTACCCAACACACACGACTCGTGATGAGCGGATAATTTGTACGCTTTTTGGCATTGTTTTTAGTATGTTTTTGGTATGATCTAGTTAGTTTTTAGTATATTTTTATTAGTTTTTAGTTAAAATTCACTTTTCTGGACTTTACTATGAGTTTGTGTGTTTTTCTGTGATTTCAGGTATTTTCTGGCTGAAATTGAGGGACCTGAGCAAAAATCTGATTCAGAGACCGAAAAGGACTGCAGATGCTGTTGGATTCTGACCTCCCTGTACTCAAAGTGGATTTTATGGAGCTACAGAAGCCCAATTGGCGCGCTCTCAACGGCGTTGGAAAGTAGACATCCTGGGCTTTCCAGCAATATATGATAGTCTATACTTTGCCCAAGATTTGATGGCCCAAACCGGCGTTCAAAGTCACCCTCAGAATTCCCAGCGTTAAACGCCGGAACTGGCACCAAAGTGGGAGTTAAACGCCCAAACTGGCACAAAAGCTGGCGTTTAACTCCAAGAGAAGTCTCTACACGAAAATGCTTCATTGCTCAGCCCAAGCACACACCAAGTGGGCCTGGAAGTGGATTTTTATGTCATTTACTCATCTCTGTAAACCCTAGGCTACTAGTTCTCTATAAGTAGGACCTTTTACTATTGTATTTTCATCTTTTGATCACTTTAGATCTTAGATCAGATCTTGGTTCTTCTGGTTCCCTCTCTGGGACCGAAGCCAATGATCACTCTTGTTCTTATGTATTTTCAACGGTGGAGTTTCTACACACCATAGATTAAGGTGTGGAGCTCTGCTGTACCTCGAGTATTAATGCAATTACTATTGTTCTTCTATTCAATTCCGCTTGTTCTTGTTCTAAGATATCACTTGTTCTTCAACTTGATGAATGTGATGATCCGTGACACTCATCATCATTCTCACCTATGAACGTGTGACTGACAACCACCTCCGTTCTACCTTCGATTGGGTGAATATCTCTTGGATTCCTGATTGCACGATGCATGGTTGATCGCCTGACAACCGAGTGCTCGCCTGACAATCGAGCCAGCCATTCCGTGAGATCAGAGTCTTCGTGGTATAGGCAAGAACTGATGGCGGCATTCAAGAGAATCTGGAAGGTCTAACCTTGTCTGTGGTATTCTGAGTAGGATTCAATGATTGAATGACTGTGACGTGCTTCAAACTCCTGAGGGCGGGGCGTTAGTGACAGACGCAAAAGAATCACTGGATTCTATTCCGGCCTGATCGAGAACCGACAGATGATTAGCCGTGCTGTGACAGAGCATAGGAACATTTTCACTGAGAGGATGGGAGGTAGCCACTGACAACGGTGAAACCCTTGCTTAAGCTTGCCATGGAAAGGAGTAAGAAGGATTGGATGAAGACAGTAGGAAAGCAAAGAGACGGAAGGGAAGGCATCTTCATGCGCTTATCTGAAGTTCCTACCAATGAATTACATAAGTATCTCTATCTTTATCTTTATGTTTTTATGCGTTCATCACCATATCCATTTGAGTTTGCCTGACTAAGATTTACAAGATGACCATAGCTTGCTTCATACTAACAATCTCCGTGGGATCGACCCTTACTCGCGTAAGGTTTATTACTTGGACGACCCAGTGCACTTGCTGGTTAGTTGTGCGAAGTTGTGTTAATGCCATGGTATTGAACACCAAGTTTTTGGGGTTCATGACCGGGGATTATGAGAGTTGTGAAAAGTATTGTTCACAATTTCGCGCACCAAGTTTTTGGCGCCGTTGCCGGGGATTGTTCAAGTTTTGAGCAAGCTTTTGGTCCGGTAACATCAGTGCCAAGATCCGGCAACAGCACCAAGTTTTTGGCGCCGTTGCCGGGGATTGTTTGAGTTTGGACAACTGACGGTTCATCTTGTTGCTTAGATTAGGTATTTATTTTTTTCGAAATTCTTGAAGATGAAGTCTAGAGTTTCATGATGATTTGTTGAAGTCTGGCTGGCTGTGAAGCCATGTCTAATCTCATTGGACCGAGGTTTCAACTTATCATCACAAGAGCTTGTTGATTTTTATCAATCTTGCTTTTGGAGCAGTGATCTGCTAAGGCTTGGCTGGCCATTAGCCATGTCTAGTGTTTTGGACCGAAGCTTTCTTTGAAAGCTTGGCTGGCTGTGAAGCCATGTCTAATTCCTGGACCGGAGTCTTAGACTAGCATTGCACTGATTCCTGGAATTCTCATTAAGAATTTTGATATCTTTTTCCACTTAATTTTCGAAAAACACAAAAAAAAATCAAAAAAATCATAAAATCCAAAAATTTCTTGTTTAAGTCTATTGTCTCATCTTAAGTTTGGTGTCAATTGCATGCATTCATTCATGTGTCCTAAAGGATCTTCAAGTAAGTCTTGATGATTTTCGTGCTCTGATCTTTGAATTCTATTGACTTGAGTGTTTTGAGTGTCTCATATGCATTCTCATTTTGTTAGTGTCAGCAGTATACAAACTGCTAAGTTTGGTGTCTTGCATGCATTGTTATTTGATTCTTGTTGCATTTTGATTTATCCTTATTATTAAAAATCCAAAAATGTTTCTAATTTGTGTCTTCTCAAGTCAATAATACAGAGAATTGAAGATTCAGAACATTCAGCAGAGGAATTGCACATAAAAAGTTGGGCGTTCAAAACGCCCAGTGAAGAAGGACAGACTGGCGTTTAAACGCCAGCTAGGGTACCTGGTTGGGCGTTTAACGCCCAAAAGGGTAGCATTTTGGGCGTTAAACACCAGAATGTGCACCATTCTGGGCGTTTAACGCCAGGATGGCTAAAGGGGGAAGATTTTGTTTTCAAATCAATTTTTTTTTTAAAGTTTTCAAAATCTTTTCAAAATCAAATCTTTTTCAAATCAATTTTTCAATCAAATCTTTTTCAAAATCAATTTCTTTCCATTTTCAAAGATACTTGCCACCAATTAATGATTTGATTCAACATTTCAAGTATGTTGCCTTTTCTGTTGAGAAAGGTTTAATGTTTGAATCATATCTTCTCTTGTTAGTCAAGTTTTTAATTTTCAAAATCAAATCTTTTTTTTTAAATGTTTTTCAAATCATATCTTCTCAATCACTTTTTTTTTAAAACCAATCATATTTTCTTAACCACATCTTTTTCAAAATAGTTTTCAATCAAATCTCTCTTGATTTCTAATTTCAAAATCTTTTTCAAAAATCACTTGATTTCTTTTCCACTTTCATTTTTGAAAATCAAGTAGTGTTTTCAAAAATGTTTTCAAAATCTTTTACTTAATTTTCGAAAATTACTTCCCTCCTTCTCACATCCTTCTATTTATGGACTAACACTATCCCTTAATGAAAAATTCGAACTCCATCTTCTTTGATAAGTTCGAATTTTCTACTTCTGTCTTCTACTCTTCTTTTCCTCTGACACTTCAAGGAATCTCTATACTGTAACATAGAGGATTCCACATTTTCTTGTTCTCTTCTCTTTCTTATGAGCAGGAGCAAAGACAAAAGCATTCTTGTTGAGGCTGACCCTAAACCTGAAAGGACCTTGAAGAGAAAGCTAAGAGAAGCCAAAGCACAACTCTCTTTAGAGGACCTGACCGAATTCTTCAAAGAAGAAGAACACATGGCAGCCGAAAACAACAATGCCAACAATGCAAAGAAGGTGCTGGGTGACTTTACTGCACCTACTCCCGACTTCTATGGGAGAAGCATCTCTATCCCTGCCATTGGAGCAAACAACTTTGAGCTTAAGCCTCAATTAGTTTCTCTAATGCAACAGAATTGCAAGTTCCATGGACTTCCATTGGAAGATCCTCATCAGTTTTTAGCTGAATTCTTGCAAATCTGTGACACTGTCAAGACTAATGGGGTTGACCCTGAGGTCTACAGACTTATGCTATTCCCTTTTGCTGTAAGAGACAGAGCTAGAACATGGTTGGACTCTCAACCTAAAGAAAGCCTGGACTCTTGGGAAAAGCTAGTCAATGCCTTCTTGGTAAAGTTCTTTCCACCTCAAAAATTGAGTAAGCTTAGAGTGGAAGTCCAAACCTTCAGACAGAAGGAAGGAGAATCCCTCTACGAAGCTTGGGAAAGATACAAATAATTAATCAGAAAGTGTCCTTCTGATATGCTTTCTGAATGGAGCATCATAGGTATTTTCTATGATGGTCTCTCTAAACTGTCCAAGATGTCTTTGGATAGCTCTGCTGGAGGATCTCTTCATCTGAAGAAGACGCCTACTGAAGCTCAAGAACTGATTGAAATGGTTGCAAATAACCAATTCATGTATACTTCTGAAAGGAATCCTGTGAACAATGGGACTGGTCAGAAGAAAGGAGTTCTTGAGATTGACACTTTGAATGCCATTTTGGCTCAGAATAAAATATTGACCCAACAAGTCAATATGATTTCTCAAAGTCTTTCTGGAATGCAAAATGCACCAAGCAGTACTAAGGAAGCTTCATCTGAGGAAGAAGCTTATGATCCTGAGAACCCTTCAATGGAAGAGGTAAATTACATGGGAGAACCCTATGGAAACACCTATAATCCTTCATGGAGGAATCATCCAAATCTTTCATGGAAAGATCAACAGAGACCTCAACAAGGTTTCAATAACAATAATGGTGGAAGAAACAGGTTTAGCAATAGCAAGCCTTTTCCATCATCTTCTCAGCCACAGACAGAGAATTCTAAGCAGAATACCTCTGACTTAGCAACCATGGTCTCTGATCTAATCAAAACCACTCAAAGTTTCATGACTGAAACAAGGTCCTCCATCAGAAATTTGGAAGGACAAGTGGGTCAGCTGAGCAAGAAAATTACTGAACTCCCTCCTAGTACTCTTCCAAGCAATACAGAAGAAAATCCAAAAGGAGAGTGCAAGGCCATCAACATGGCCGAATTTTGGGAGGGAGAAGAGGCAGTGAACGCCACTGAGGAAGGCCTCACTGGACATCCACTGGCCTCCAATGAGTTCCCCAATGAGGAACCATGGGAATCTGAGACTCAAAATGAGACCATAGAGATTCCACTGGACTTACTTCTGCCATTCATGAGCTCTGATGAGTATTCCTCCTCTGAAGAGGATGAGTATGTCACTGAAGAGAAAGTTGCTAAATACCTTGGAGCAATCATGAAGCTAAATGACAAGTTATTTGGAAATGAGACTTGGGAGGATGAACCCCCTTTGCTCACCAAAGAACTAGATGACTTGTCTAGGCAGAAATTACCTCAAAAGAGACAAGATCCTGGGAAGTTTTCAATACCTTGTACCATAGGCACCATGACCTTCAAGAAGGCCTTGTGTGACCTAGGGTCAAGTGTGAACCTCATGCCTCTCTCTGTAATGGAGAAGCTAGGGATCTTTGAGGTGCAAGCTGCAAAAATCTCACTAGAGATGGCAGACAATTCAAGAAAACAAGCTTATGGACTTGTAGAGGATGTTCTGGTAAAAGTTGAGGACCATTACATCCCTACTGATTTCATAGTCCTAGAGACTGGGAAGTGCATGGATGAATCCATCATCCTTGGCAGACCCTTCCTAGCCACAGCAAAGGCTGTGATTGATGTTGATAGAGGAGAGTTGATCATTCAAGTGAATGAAGAATCCTTGGTGTTTAAGGCCCAAGGATATCCCTCTGTCATCATGGAGAGGAAGCATGAAGAGCTTCTCTCAAAGCAGAGCCAAACAGAGCCCCCACAGTCAAACTCTAAGTTTGGTGTTGGGAGGCCACAACCAAACTCTAAGTTTGGTGTTGAACCCCCACATTCAAACTCTAAGTTTGGTGTTGGGAGGTTCCAACATGGCTCTGAGTATCTGTGAGGCTCCATGAGAGTCCTTTGTCAAGCTACTGACATTAAAGAAGCGCTTGTTGGGAGGCAACCCAATGTTATATTTTATCTATTTTCTTTTGCTATTTTATCTTTTTTGTAGGTTGATGATCATGAGAAGTCACAAAATCAATGAAAAAAGCAAAAACAGAATGAAAAACAGGAAGAAAAACAGCACACCCTGGAGGACGCACCTACTGGCGTTTAAACGCCAGTGAGGCTAGCTGTTGGGCGTTTAACGCCCAGTCTGGCACAATTCTGGGCGTTTAACGCCAGAAAGGGGCACCAGACTGGCGTTAAACGCCAGAAAAGGGCAAGAAGCTGGCGTTAAACGCCAGAAATGGGCACCAGCCCGGCGTTTAACGCCAGAAATGGCTAAAAACGCGTTTTTTCTTGCCATTTGGTGCAGGGATGACTTTTTCTTGACACCTCAGGATCTGTGGACCCCACAGGATCCCCACCTACCCTACCACTCTCTCTCTTCTTCACCCATTCACCAATCACCTCAACACCTCTTTCCCAAAAACCCCTCACCTATCAAATCCCTTCTTTTTCTTCACCACTCACATCCATCTTTCATAAAACCCCACCTACCTCACCATTCAAATTCAAACCACTTTCCCACCCAAACCCACCCTCAAATGACCGAACCCTACCCTTCCCCCTCTCCTATATAAACCCTCCTTCACTCCTTCATTTTCACACAACCTAACCACCATTTCTCTCCCCTTTGGCCAAACACAAAGCCATTTCTTTTTCTTCTACTCTCTTCTTTCTTCTTTTGCTCGAGGACGAGCAAACATTTTAAGTTTGGTGTGGTAAAAGCATTGCTTTTTGTTTTTCCATAACCATTTATGGCATCCAAGGCCGGAGAAACCTCTAGAAAGAGGAAAGGGAAGGCAAAAGCTTCCACCTCCGAGTCATGGGAGATGGAAAGATTCATCTCAAGGGTGCATCAAGACCACTTCTATGAAGTTGTGGCCTTGAAGAAGGTGATCCCCGAGGTCCCTTTTTCACTCAAAAAGAGTGAATATCCGGAGATCCGACATGAGATCCGAAGAAGAGGTTGGGAAGTTCTTACCAACCCCATTCAACAAGTCATAATCTTGATGGTTCAAGAGTTCTATGCCAATGCATGGATCACCAAGAACCATGACCAAAGTGTGAACCCGAATCCAAAGAATTATCTTACTATGGTTCGGGGGAAATACTTGGATTTTAGTCCGAAAAGTGTAAGGTTGGCATTCAACTTGCCTATGATGCAAGGAGATGAACATCCTTACACTAGAAGGGTCAACTTTGATCAAAGGTTGGACCAAGTCCTCACAATCATATGTGAAGAGGGCGCCCAATAGAAGAGAGATTCAAGAGGAAAGCCGGTTCAATTGAGAAGGCATGACCTCAAGCCCGTGGCTAGAGGATGGTTAGAGTTTATACAACGCTCAATCATCCCCACTAGCAACCGGTCCGAAGTTACCATAGACCGGGCTATCATGATCCATAGCATCATGATTGGAGAAGAAATAGAAGTTCATGAGGTTATAGCCCAAGAACTCTATAAGGTGGCGGACAAGTCCTCTACCTTGGCAAGGTTTGCCTTTCCTCATCTCATTTGTCACCTCTGTTATTCAGTTGGAGTTGACATAGAGGGAGACATCCCCATTGATGAGGACAAGCCCATCACTAAGAAGAGGATGGAGCACACAAGAGACCCCACTCATCATGAGATCCCTGAGATTCCTCAAGGGATGCACTTTCCTCCACAAAATTATTGGGAGCAACTAAACACCTCCCTAGGGGAATTGAGTTCCAACATGGGACAACTAAGGATGGAGCATCAAGAACACTCCATCATCCTCCATGAAATTAGAGAAGATCAAAGAATCATGAGGGAGGAGCAACAAAGACAAGGAAGAGACATTGAGGAGCTCAAGCACTCCATAGGATCTTCAAGAGGAAGAAAGAGCCGCCATCACTAAGGTGGACCCGTTCTTTGATTTCCTTGTTCTTTATTCTTCTGTTTTTCGAATTTTAGTGCTTATATTTATCTATGTTTGTGTCTTGTGATCATTAGTGTCTTAGTGTCTATGCCTTAAAGTTATGAATGTCCTATGAATCCATCACCTTTCTTGAATAAAAATGTGCTTAATTGAAAAAGGAAGAATTGCATGAATTTTGAATTTTATAACAGTTTAATTATTTTGATGTGGTGGCAATATTTTTGTTTTCTGAATGTATGCTTAAACAGTGCATATGTATCTTGAATTTGAGGTTCATGAATGTTGGCTCTTGAAAGAATGATGAAAAAGGAGACATGTTACTGAGGATCTGAAAAATCATTAAAATGATTCTTGAAGCAAGAAAAAGTATTTCTATTCAAAAAAAATCAAAAAAAAAAGAGAAAAAGAGAAACGAAAAAAAATAATAAAGTTGTGATCCAAGGCAAAAAGAGTGTGCTTAAGAACCCTGGACACCTCTAATTGGGGACTCTAGCAAAGCTGAGTCACAATCTGAAAAGGTTCACCCAATTATGTGTCTGTGTCATGTATGTATCCGGTGGTAATACTGGAAGACAGAGTGCTTTGGGCCACAGCCAAGACTCAATAAGTAGCTATGTTCAAGAATCATCATACTTAACTAGGAGAATCAATGACACTATCTGGATTTTGAGTTCCTAAGGAAGCCAACCATTCTGAATTTCAAAGGATAGAGTGAGATGCCAAAACTGTTCAGAGGCAAAAAGCTAAAAGCCCCGCTCATCTAATTAATACTGATCTCCATAGATGTTTTTGGAATTCATTGCATATTCTCTTCTTTTTATCTTATTTGATTTTCAGTTGCTTGAGGACAAGCAACAATTTAAGTTTGGTGTTGTGATGAGCGGATAATTTGTACGCTTTTTGGCATTGTTTTTAGTATGTTTTTGGTATGATCTAGTTAGTTTTTAGTATATTTTTATTAGTTTTTAGTTAAAATTCAATTTTCTGGACTTTACTATGAGTTTGTGTGTTTTTCTGTGATTTCAGGTATTTTCTGGCTGAAATTGAGGGACCTGAGCAAAAATCTAATTCAGAGACCGAAAAGGACTGCAGATGCTGTTGGATTCTGACCTCCCTGCACTCAAAGTGGATTTTCTGGAGCTACAGAAGCCCAATTGGCGCGCTCTCAACGGCGTTGGAAAGTAGACATCCTGGGCTTTCCAGCAATATATGATAGTCTATACTTTGCCCAAGATTTGATGGCCCAAACCGGCGTTCAAAGTTACCCTCAGAATTCCCAGCGTTAAACGCCGGAACTGGCACCAAAGTGGGAGTTAAACGCCCAAACTGGCACAAAAGCTGGCGTTTAACACCAAGAGAAGTCTCTACACGAAAATGCTTCATTGCTCAACCCAAGCACACACCAAGTGGGCCCGGAAGTGGATTTTTATGTCATTTACTCATCTCTGTAAACCCTAAGCTACTAGTTCTCTATAAGTAGGACCTTTTACTATTGTATTTTCATCTTTTGATCACTTTAGATCTTAGATCAGATCTTGGTTCTTCTGGTTCCCTCTCTGGGACCGAAGCCAATGATCACTCTTGTTCTTATGTATTTTCAACGGTGGAGTTTCTACACACCATAGATTAAGGTGTGGAGCTCTGCTGTACCTCGAGTATTAATGCAATTACTATTGTTCTTCTATTCAATTCCGCTTGTTCTTGTTCTAAGATATCACTTGTTCTTCAACTTGATGAATGTGATGATCCGTGACACTCATCATCATTCTCACCTATGAACGTGTGACTGACAACCACCTCCGTTCTACCTTCGATTGGGTGAATATCTCTTGGATTCCTGATTGCACGATGCATGGTTGATCGCCTGACAACCGAGTGCTCGCCTGACAACCGAGCCAGCCATTCCGTGAGATCAGAGTCTTCGTGGTATAGGCAAGAACTGATGGCGGCATTCAAGAGAATCCGGATCGAGAACTGACAGATGATTAGCCGTGCTGTGACAGAGCATAGGAACATTTTCACTGAGAGGATGGGAGGTAGCCACTGACAACGGTGAAACCCTTGCTTAAGCTTGCCATGGAAAGGAGTAAGAAGGATTGGATGAAGACAGTAGGAAAGCAGAGAGACGGAAGGGAAGGCATCTTCATGCGCTTATCTGAAGTTCCTACCAATGAATTACATAAGTATCTCTATCTTTATCTTTATGTTTTTATGCGTTCATCACCATATCCATTTGAGTTTGCCTGACTAAGATTTACAAGATGACCATAGCTTGCTTCATACTAACAATCTCCGTGGGATCGATCCTTACTCGCGTAAGGTTTATTACTTGGACGACCCAGTGCACTTGCTGGTTAGTTGTGCGAAGTTGTGTTAATGCCATGGTATTGAACACCAAATTTTTGGGGTTCATGACCGGGGATTATGAGAGTTGTGAAAAGTATTGTTCACAATTTCGCGCACCAACTCGCATTCAAGGCCATATTGGAGCAGAAAGAGCAGTGAAGAAAAAGGTGGTTGACTGACTCCTACATCTTCTCACATGAAAAACATGTCCCTTCACCTTGGCTTATGATTCCTTCTTTATTGATTTGTCATTTATATTCGACTTATCTGTTATTACAAACCACACGAGCATTTAAAATCTAGGTGGGATCAGCCCTCTTCATAGATCATAAAAAATATGCTTTACAGTTGGCTCTCCATATAACTTTTCTTCGACTACATTGGTGAATGATTTTATATGGTATCTTCCATCCGAGCTAAATCTCCATGTGACATTCACATAAGAATACACTATCTAAAATATTATTTAACTCTTCTATTTGTGTTCTCTTTTTCTCAAAAAAAAAATAATTGTTATTGGAGACTCCACATTCTTAATGAATCGATCCACACCCCCACAATTATATATAGTACTATTCTTCTGATTTAAACCTGCAAATAGTCTTAGAAAGTTATCTTATAATGACACATTTCCAACCCATATTTGTGTAATTTGTTGATTTTGAGTAATGGAAGTTTGATATTTTAATATTTTTGAATTATTAATTATAAAATGATAAAATTTTTTTGTTGTGATTTAGTTACATTTATAAACCGCCATAAATATTCACTTTAATTCATTCATGATGAATTTGCTATAAATATTCTATTCTTAAATAGATATTTGTATACAGCCGTTAAATGTCCTCTAAAAATGATATTTAAATGGTTTAAAAAATTGTCATCATTTTTTTTTTTGTAGAGTTAGGGGGTCAAAGACCCTAACAAAAAGACAAAATAAATAAAACAAAGTAAAATTAATTAGTTATATTCTCTCAATCTAAGAAAGCCAAAAGCATCTAAAGAGAATATGAGTTATATCTGAAAAAAAGGCATTAAAAACATAGAGCCCATATGATAATTGAGTTAATAATTATTCAATCTAGTGAGATAGATTTTGATCGCACTACAAGAGACACGTCGAATAGCGACGGTTTTTATAGAAATTTGCGGCGATTTTTAACTATTGCAAAATAGTATACCAACAATTTTACAAACATTACAAGTTAGGAGTGGAGATTTAATTTTATGACGATTTTAATGAACCGTTGGTACAAATTGAAATTTGATCAATATGATCGAAATGCATGAATTTCTATTGAGAATTTGGGTCAGAATAAGTTGGGATCGAAATTAAATGTACCCACATATGTAAATTAATGAAAAAGTTAAATATGTGAGGTTATAAAAACATACCAAGACAAAGTGAATTAGGATATAAACTTTTACTACTTGCGCATGACCAAAAAAGTTGTATATAAAATAAAGTAAGTGAATTACTGTTTTTGTTTTAGGAACTGATTGCCTTATTTAGTACTAAGACAATCACTCATTCTTATGAACGGAGAACATTTCTGTAGAGTATAGAGAATATATCATTCTTAGATCAATGTTGTTGGCAATGAATTAAAAATAATTCTTAAGATATTTTTTATTTTCTTATTTTTTTGGTGACGTTTATTAGGAGATATTTAACTATCGTAGATTTGGTCGAAATGTTTAGGTGGTTTGACTCTTGATCCATGTGTCCCTTTTGTCTTTTTGGAACTTAACCACGTGTCCGTTGAGTTTGAGTTAGTCTTATTGGTAATTAATGTAATGGAGAAAGTTCATGTTGAAGTACTTTAAAGTCTTTTGGATCCGCCCCTTTAAAATTATATTGTCATTTTAAGAAAATATTATTAATTATTTTTAAAATTAAGATAATAAAATTTACAAATAATAAATATTATAAATTTAAAAATAATTAAAATATTATTTTATTATTTTATTAACATTTTTAGGTTAGAAGATTTTTTTCTAAAGTTCTTAGTAACAAAGTTGTGAGTAATAAAATTGTCAAAACCAAATCGATTACTAAATTAGTAAAATGATTAATTTTTGTAATTACATATAAAATAAAATTATTAAAAATTTAATAATTTTTAAACTGATAAAATTTAAAATTTTATAATTTTACATAATAAATTATTCATAATTTATGATAAAAAAATTTACAAATAATTTTAAACATCAATCTTTATAACTAATAAAAATTAAAATGCACTTAAATGACAAAAAAATAATGTTCAATCATCAGCAGTAATTCTAATTTCATAAAAAATATAAAAATAAAAAAATAACAATAAAATCAAAAAAAATTAGCAATAAGAATTAATGTTCTAAAGTAGCAATATCATATTATTGAATATCATTGCTGGTGATGTTCTCCTTTTCATTCTCTTACAAATTTTTAAATCATATCAATTGAAAAAATTAGTACAAAAACAAAGAATAACAACAAATAAACTAAATATTTATAATCATAAATTATATAAATCAAGAGTTATTGAAATAAAAAACTTTGACAAATTAGTACAAAGAAACTTGCTTGAAATTTTAATGCAAAAAAATAGAAATATTCTTTTTAGCATACTTTAAAATTTAAAGAAGTGTATAAATTTAAATAAAAAATATACAAAAAAATATAATTTGTACTACTGAACGATGAGATATGATGAAAAATAATTTTACAATAGCATTATCAACAATTTAAAATAAGAAAAAATCAGCAACTAAAATTAATAACTCAAAATTAGAAAAACTAGCATAAACAACTCAGAATTAACATAAATAATTCAAAAAAAATTACAGCATTAATAATGTAGTGAAATACTGCACCATAACACTATCAATAACTCATAATTAGAAAAATCAATGAACATCAACTCAGAAATCAGAATAAATAAAATTAACAAAATAACCAACAACAGCAAGGGCGAAAGGAAGGTGATGACGCGCCGAATACTCCACAGCCGAGCAGAAAAAGATGTCGCAGTGAGTGAGTGAGAGAGAGAGAGGGCTGAGGGGTTTTGATTTTTTTTTAACATATATGTACCACTGAATCGAAAAAAATTCACTTATTCTAATAGTTTACCGGTTAACCGTCGTTTCGACTAGTTCTTAAGCGAGTTTTTTGCTGGACGATTCTTTACATCAATTGAACCGGACAGATGACCAATTTTCAATTAATCCAATCGAATTGACCGGTTTAATTCAGTTTTCAAAACCATACTTGATATTAAAGATCTTTTATAAATTTGTAAAAATTGGTATAGAAATCTTTATTATATATTTTTGCTATTTGAAATTACTTTTAGGTAAAATTTTAAGAAGAAAAATAAGACCTAATAGATTGATTCTATTATAAAATAAATAATTAAAGAAAAAAAATAAATATAAAATAGAGAAGTATAAATAAAAAATTTTAGTATTAATATCCTCTAATATAATTATTTTTAGATAACTAAGATAATACACAAATCTTTTAATATTATATTCATTCTTCTATGGACATATATTATTTATGTAAGTAAAAGTGTATGTGACTTTTATTGTATTTTTTTTTTTCTGTGTTTCATGTTATGTTGCTCAATTTATACATGTAAAAACCTCCTCTTTTTTCTAGCTGCATTAATGTTCAGTCCAATTTTAAAAATTTTGCACCGTTCACCGTTAAAAGTTTGAACCTATCAAATGGTATTGATTTAATGAATAAGTCATGGATTTTTAATTGATGGACATCCACATTGCAATACTTTTCCTTAAATGTTCATTAGAAATATGTTTCATTAAAATCTTACTAAAAAAATTTAATAAAAAAAATTTTAGTAAAAAAAAATAGTATAATATCTTTTGTAATGAGAACTGTCTGATTAAAAAATTTGTCAAGAAAAATTTAATAGAGACAAAAAATCTGACAAAAAAAAAGAGTGCAACCTCCCTCTCTTATCGATATTATTTAATATCTCGAAATTGATGCTTTCCAATCTGATGTACTAATTTTTTAAAGGAGGATTTTGGAAGCAACTTTGTAAATAAATTTACCAAATTATTGGTTGAGCTAATCTGTTGGACATCAATTGTCCTTTGATTTTGAAAGTCATGAGTGAATAAGAATTTAAGAGAAATATATTGTGTTCTATCACCTTTGATGTATCCACCTTTAAATTGAGTAATGTATGTTATATTATTTTCAAACAGAATAATTGGTGTTATTATTTTATGTTGTATTATTTTATATTGGATTAAATTTCTTAAGTCAAAAACACCCGCGAGTTACTTTATGTATTGCTAGTATTTCAGCATGACGAGAGGATGTTGCTGTTATTGTCTGTTTTATGAATCTCCATGATATAGCTGTATTACCATATGTGAATAGGTATCTTATTTGAGATTTTTCTTTATGTGGATCAGATAAATATCCTACATCTGCATAGCCAACTAATTGTGATTTTGATTCATATGAATAAAACAGTCCTATATCAACTGTTTCATGAAGATATCGAAAAATTTGTTTGATTCTATTCCAATGTCTTGTGGTTGGAGAGGAACTATACCTTACTAGTAAATTCATAGCAAATGATATGTGAGGTTGTGTCTTATTAGCAAGATACATTAGTGCTCCAATAGCACTGAGACATGGTATTTCAGGACCAATAGTATCTTTATTTTCTTCGTTAGGACGAAATTGATCTCCACTTTCATGCATGATGTATAATGTTACATTATATACGAATATTTCATTGACAGTTATTTTATTTCGGTTTTATTTTTCTCTTATAAAGACATAATTTATCGAGATCTCATCATTTTCAGACACCTAACGTCTTTTGGCATCAAAACTATATCAGAATTTCGGATACTTGCTAGTGTCCTTTCTATGTCTTTATCTTTTTCAACAGGAGTATCATTTGTCTTGGTAATATCAAATACCTCTCTTCTTTTTCAAAGATTTTTCTTTTTTAAATCAATTGGTCTACCACGCTTCTGACGTGTACTTGTTTCATTAACCATTTGTCCAACTGGAACATTAATTCGAATTGAGGTATTTTCAGCTGGTATGTATAGGATTTGGTTATCTTATTTGTATCAAAAAATACATCAGACAATTTATTTGTTATTTTTTACAAATGTATAATCTTTTGAACTTCTAGTTCACATTGTCCTGATCTTGGGTCTAGATGCATGATGCATTTTAATTAAATTCTTTCTCAAGTAATTTATTCTCTTCTCTTGACGTTGAAAACATTGATTCATCAAAATGACAATCTGCAAATTAAGCTTTAAACACACCTCTTGTTGGTATCTCAAAATACTTCATTATAGAGAGAACACATAAGTCACTGGATATTCAATATTTATTTTCTTAGCCATACAATAAACATCAAAAGATGATAAGTGAATTCAAAAGCATTATCAAGATGTATTGCTTTGGTTGAATTTTTTGGCAAATGTACTTTTAATTGAATAATTTGAGTAAGTAATCTCGCAAACGCGAGGTTGCGAGAGGATAATAAACACATATGTGACCATCTCAATGATGCATCTATTAAGACCATAAAATATCTAAAGGATCTACATGGTGGATGAATTGGTCCACATATATCTCCTTGAATTCTTTTTTGAAATTCAGAAGATTTAAAGCTAATTTTTACCGGTGATGACCTTACAATTAGAATTCATTAGATTAAAGAACTCTGTGACTCTTCAATGAATGTCCATAAAAAATTATAATATTCTCCGCATTATAGTTGTTTTAAATTTCTGATTTACAATGACATGTAATTCAGTTGTACTGATTTTAATATAATATAACTTAAAAAAATTAATATAACTTTTTTATTTAAATCATAAGTTATAATATATAAATACTCTAAAATGGACCAAAATATTTTAGTGGAGAAAAAAAATATTTCGATAAAAAAAGCATAATTTTAAAAACTCTTTCTCACAAAAAGATTACCCTTCCTATTAAAATGTTTAAATTTATTAAAATTTTCTTGCAATTTGCAAAGTTTTTTTTATCTTACTAAAAAGGATTTTTGTTCCAACAAAAAGAGTTTTTTGTTCTTTTTAAAAATACTTTTTACTATCACTAAATTATATGTTTTCATATACGCACAAACCATGCTATTAAAACCATTTCATGACATATTCACCGCATGACTTTTATATTTTATTTTTTTAGTCTTAAACTATTATCCGTAATAATATTATAAAAATATAAATTTTTTAAAATTATGTTGATTTTTGTCCTGATATTATAAATTATAATAAAAAAAATTTATAAAATTAAACTACTTTTAAAAAAATTATAAGGGATAAAAATTTCTGTTAGCTAAAAAACTAAAATTTCAGTAGATAAATAAAATTAAATAATAAATTTTTTTAGTTATTATTTTTATGTAAAAGAGTTTAATTTTTTATTAATAATTAATTTTAATATTTATTAGGTGTTAACTCTGTTGCACAAATAAAAATAATTAACTTTTATGTTAGTTATTTAAAAATAACATTTTTTCTATATATAAAAATATAATTAGATATTAGTATAATAAAATTTATATTGATAGTTATAAAATTAACTTAAAATTAATTTTTTTGAAACAATTGAATCTTGATTCTAATTATTAACCACAACATTATATTATCTCTAAATTATATATATTAAATATTTGAAAAAAGAGAAGTAAAAATATAAATTAAAAAGATAAGCGGTAAAAATTTGAAACTAAATAAAAAATTAAAAAAATATGCATATAATAATATTAATATATATTTATGTAAATAGTATTATGGATTAATTATAAATTTAATATATTTTTTATAATTTTATGAATTTTATTTAAATTATATCATTTTATTAATTTTATTTTTTGTAGAATAGAAATATATATAGAGAGAGATAGAGAATGAGAGAGAAAGATAAAGAAGAAGGAAAGGAAGAGTTTGTAAATTTTGGAGAAAAAAATTTATTTTAATTACAATGAAAGAATATTTCATTATATATTTTGGTTTGTCAAATTAGTAATATAAAATATAAAATATAAATTATAAGTTATATATAGAGTGAAAAGAGTAAAGAAAAATAGAGAATTATGGAAGAGAGATAAATAAAAAGATAAAAAAGAGAGTTTATTAGTTTTGATAAAAAATATTTTATCTTAATTTTTATGAGAGGATGTGATATAATATATTTTGGTTATTAAATTAATAATATATAATATAATTATATTTTAATTTTAATTTTAACTTAATTATAATTATAACTAAAAAAGGTCATATATGTTATATATTTTAATTGTCAAATTTATAATTAGTGATTAAAATAACATATAAAAAAGATAAAATAAATAAAAAAAGAAAATTTTTTAATTTAAAAAAATTAATTTTAATTATAATAAAAAATAATATTTAATATATTTTAATTATAAAATTAATAATATATAATAGTAGAATATATAATAGATAAAGCTCAACCTTATTCCTAAAGTTTCTTGATGTGATAACTAAGAATTTCCGTACACATACAGTATGGTACAACATAAAAATTAATTATTAATAAGGCTCTAAACCCACCTATCACAAATTAAAGGAAGATTTATGTTGTCATCAATATAAATGCATTCCGGTTATTCAAATTTGGCAACTGACTAATTCTTTGAATATGATGGAATCTGGAATCTCCAAACCAGTATCTATGATCTGTTTTACCGTTTTCCTTTTCTCAAATTTCTTTTTAAACTTAGGATTGAAATCAAGTTCTATTAGGATTTAGCCAAGTTTGACCAGAGTTTATTAGATTATTGGTTAATTATTAGTCATGTTCAAACACAAACATTAATTAATTATGATTAAAATGTTGAAAAGTTTGACAGGGTATTTTTTTTTTATAGATATATTCGATGTGAGCTACGTATGAGTACTTGTTCAAATAATTTAAGTGTGAAAAGCAATTTTCATACTGTAACCATTGTTACATTGCAACACAAAACGCATATCATTTATTTATTTTCACTGGTTCATATATATATATATATATATATATATATATAAAATATTATAGATTATCTCATATTCAAAATCTCTAGAGTAATACATATATAATAAGAAAATGATAAATAGGTACCAAAATATATATATATATATATATATATATATATATATATATATATATATATATATATATATATATATATAACAAATAGACAAGGATGTTTATAGATTAGATTGGATTGAATTTGAATAAAAAAAAAGAGAACTTAACTGATGAAATTTTAATTGGTTCAAATTTAAAGTTTTTTATGAGTGTGTCCGAACCAATTAAACTAATTTGGATTGATTTAGATAATCGAGTATTTGATTCAAAATAAAATTTAAAAAGTTAAAAAGTAAAGAAAAGGTTTCTTTTTTTAAATAACATTTAATAGTAAAAAAAATAAAGAGCAATACACAGTAAATTTATATTTAAATAAATATCATAATTTATCATACTCTAATATATATTATATTTTATTTCCTTTTTAAATTAAATTAACCTAATCAGGTAATTGGATTGGTTCGAATTTTATGATATTAGAACCAATATTCAAATTTAATAATATTAGAAAGATAAAAAAATAGTTAAAATTTATTTTATTTAATATTTATTAATTATTACATCGATTAATAAATGTTAAATAAAGTAAATGCTAGCTAAGTAATCGAGCTATCTATACTTGTAAACACTGTTAAGATAGACAATTCTAACAAAATGCCAATTAACACTAAACAAAATAAGAAGAAAAAAAACTATTAAAAATTATATATCGTTACAAAAATATTATTTATATACTAAAATTATTTATCAAAATAATCATTATATATATGAATAAATATATATATTATTTAATTATTTTTAATATATATTTTATATTTTAATATATATTATATTAATAATTAATTTAATGGCTCATTTTAATATAGGCATGCATAACAAAATTGATGTCTTTAGTATATACAGGAGATGGTTTAATTTTCCCCTTGCTTTTTATTTTATTTTGAGTTATTTCTTGCCTATTACTTTTAGAAAATTTCACATAAATTAAACTATATACGTAGTATACTCTTTTACGTAAGAAATTTCTTTACAATTATTCATACACATTGTGGATTATTATGGAATGCGCAAAAGATATCCAACCGTCTGAGACATGGTGGTGATATGTGGTTAAAACTTAGAACGTATTTATAAGCGCCTATTGAATTTTAAGATTTTGTTTTTTCAGGTATTCTCTATTTTGACAGTCTAAAGATTAATCCGTCGTGGATTTAAATTTTCATCTAAAATTTGTCGTTAACTAATGCATTACTGTATGCTCAAATGAAATTCAAGACCTCGACACTTATTTAAGTAGATTAGTGAACTAACTACTAAACCAACCCAACTTAGTTCACTAAAAAAATTAAGGTAATTATGACATTTTATTTTTGTATTTACAGTAATTTTAATCGTCATTATTACTAAGAACGACGATTTCAAAAATACCATAATCTTAAACGTCATTATGAAAATTACGGCTCTTTTTAAAAACATCACAATTACTATATAAAATGACAGTTTTTTGTTGTTTAAAATGACAGTTAAAAACTGTTATTTTTACCAAACAACAATTAAAAATTACCATTTTTATCCAGTTATAATGACATTTTTTGTAATTTAAAATAGTAGTTAAAAACTGTTGTTTTTAACGGGTTATAACATCATTTTTTTCTTTTAAAAGGATAGTTGAAAATCATCATTTTTATTTGGTTAAAACAATATTTTTATTTAAAAAGAAGATTGAAAACCACCTTTCTACCAATATTTTTATCTAATTAAAATGTTTATTTTAGATAATTTATAATGATGATTGAAAGTACCATTTTGATTGCATTAATCCAACATTTTTTAATTTCTCAATAACTAAAAATTATAAATCATAAATAAAACATTAAATATAGCATAATTTTAAATTCATACATAGTTGATGAAAATTAAAAGTTATAATCCAAAAATAATGTAGTACATTATATGTGATTTTTTAATTATGCATGTCTTAAAATATAGTCTTTATTAACTAAATTGTAGGAATAAATATCAACCAGCAACTTATTTTCTCTAGAAATAAAATTTTTAGTGGATGTTGTCAAAATTTTGGATTCACTTTCAGTTTCACAACTCTCATCTGTACCATTACTAGGCCTTTGTTGAGATTATATTTGTCGATCAATAATTAGAAATAGAAAAGGAAAGAAATAATAACAATTGCAGTTATAGCAACAACAAGAACAATGTAAAAAGTCAATAGAAGTCAAAATATACAATATGAAAAAAGAACAAATATTTTCTGTTTTTCTCTATTAGAGTATGAACTAGATTTAAAAATATGACGAAAAAGAAAAATCAAAAGAATAAAATAAAATACATTATCTATTAGAAGTGACAAAGAAAGCGAAAGAAAAAAAATCGATGATGATAATAATAACGGTATTATTTACGGTAGCGAGGTGATAAACAAAGAAAAAGAGGAGATGAGCGGTGCAGTCGTGACTAACTTTCAGATCAAAACTAGATCCAGATTGTATAAGCTTGTTAAAGACAGTGACATGGTATTGCTTGCAGTTGTGAAGGGATGAAAGACGACGAGGAGATGAATAATAACGTTGAAATAAGTACCAGCGACAAACCTTCAAATCGAAGTCAAATCGAAAACTAGATCGTAGAAGCTCGATGAAGACAACAACAATGATATTTCCTTGCAGTGACAAAGAGATGAACTATAACAAGGAGATAAATGACAGTGAGAAAATGAATGACAACAGCAAGAAATAAACGACAACAAGAGATTAGAGTTCATCATTCACATCATTTACACCTTTTCATATATAACAATACTAATCACTCTTAGTTTTTCATATATATGTGATGACACTCCAATTTAAAAGACAAAAAAAAGAATTATAATAACGATTCAAAATTGCTACTATCAACTAAAACCACCACAAAAATCATTAGCATTGTGGCAAATACTAAAACTACAAAAATTATCAAAAATAATGGTAATTATGTAAAACCACCAAAAAATTAATGCCATTTTAATCCAATTTTTTTATAGTGGTTATTTTAAGATATATTTTAATCTATGAAAAATTACAATGCTATATATGGATAATAAATTTAGAGAAAATATAAAAAATTAATTTTTAGTTAGTTAATATTAACTAACTTTAATGTTTGAGTTCATAATTTAAGATTTAAACTTTAATGTTTGAGTTCATAATTTAAGATTTAAGGTTAAAAGTTTATGATTTAGAGTCTAAAATTTTAGATAAACAAAATAATTAAAAGAAATTAACTGTATTAACTGAAAAAAATTAGTTACCTAACATTATTCATAAATTTATCCTTATATTAGTTTCTCATTCCATTTTGCCAAAAACTTACAAATTTAATGTTGCAATTATTTAGGGACTTAATATTGTTATTTTATTTCTATAACTCTATTACAAAAATTCTTAAATAATTATTTGATATCCTTTTCCATATATAAAACTTACAGATTCATTACAAAATTTTCCGAAGACCTACTTATACATTTTCATGGTGTTAGGTTTATCAAATTAAACCTGTTCTTCAAACAATTTACAAACTATTAAGCAATTTACCAAGAACTGGTCCTAATAATACAATAAACGCACAATGACCAATAAGAAATCACCGTCTTTTGAATATTTCTGTATATATGGTGGAAAAAATAGAAGTATATAACAAAAAGTAATAATCCTAATAATCACCAGAAAGAAACGTGTTAGTGCTGTTGTTGTCGTTTAATGACGTAGCATCTAACTTTAAATTTGATTAGATGAAAAGTTAAACCAACAACTAAAGTAAACTACTAGGAAAACTAGTGATAATGACAAATATATATAGTAATTATTATAAAGTTCTTCCATCCCTTCCACTTACGGAGATGTTAATCGTTGATTAATTAAAATATTTACGATGTTATTGTAGCAGATATCCTATTAAACATTTCTTTCAATTTCTAGTTAATGGTTCTTCCATACAAAATTGTGTTAAATATTGATATAATACTATAACTTATTTTATTCTAAGACGTCTAATATATATAATCGTTGAATTCTTAACATGTCCTCTACTAACCAGAAAAAAAAAGGGGAATTTTTTTATATGATTTAATGGTCAAAGAAAAACATTGTATTATTTTATGTTGCGATAGTTGATAAATCTAATATTAAGATTATTATTACGTAACATATTTGAGTAAAATCCAGAATGTTCTCCAATAAATTTTTTTAAGAGTATAATTTAATTTTAATATACGATCATTTGGATTTTATATATTTATTTAATTATATAATATTATATTAATAAAAAAATTAATTTTTATATTAATCATATGAATAATCATCTGAAAAATAAATGTGATCAGATAATTGTATAAAATATTTTATATTATTAGTATATTAAAATTAAATTAAATTTTTTATTTTGTAAAATATTTGACACATAAGTTTTTAGTGAAATTCATAAACTTAAATGACTAAAAGTAATCTCTAATTCCTTCTATCTAGATATTCCATTTAAAAGTCAACCCCATTAAAGTAAAGGTGCTCATTATTTATTTATATTTTGTAATCTATTTTGCACTGTTATATTGATTGAGCAATATATATAGCATGCAAAAGCGCGGTGGCTTTCGTCATCAGCTACACTGCCAATTACTCATTCTCATCTCTTCATTAAATTTGATTTCTATGTAGACTTGGTAAGAGCCTTAACCTTTGAGATACCAACTTTCTTCATATTTTTTTATCCACGTGTCTTTCACTCACTCATTATGTTTTATTGCAACTTAGACTTTCTTTTCATTTTTGCTGCCTCCTTATTGCCTTCTATTTTTCTTATTGCTTCCAACTTCCACCGTGTTGCTTCTTTTCATTACAAATCTTTTCATATATAGGTATGTTTCTTTTTCTTCTTCTTCATGTGTATCAAATTTGTATCCAAAAAATAATTTTTCGTTTTTCAAAGATGTTTATCGTCGAAATAGTCTTTGACTTTTAGCTCAGTTGCTCGTGTAAAACTATTTTAAATCACCAGTGCATAAAAATTTGGGAATATAAACAGGTATTGATCTATATATGTGTGCGCGCGCGCAAGGAAAGCAAGCAGGGTGGAGGTTTGAGTTCATCAGGAAGAATATTTAAGTCGTGATTTTGTTTTAGAGTGTATACTTGGGATGAATCTTTCAAAGTGTGAAGTTGTTCTGTTCTTGTGGTTTTGCTGCTATTTGCTATTGGCTACTGCTCAGAATGGAGTCACTCACCCCAATGAAGGTTTGTTAGAAAAGAGAAGTGATTTATGCTAAAAGATCATATTTTTAGTTTATTTAGATATTGCCAAATCACTTTTTGGATGCGACTCTTTTTTCTTAACTTGTGTTAACGCGAGATGTTTGTGCATCGAGCTGTCATTTGTATATATTGTTGATTGGTTCTATTGATAACTTGATTATGGATACAGTTAAGGCGTTGAGAGCCATAAAGAACAATTTGATTGATGTCAATAGAAATTTGAGTAATTGGAATCAAGGAGATCCGTGTATTAATAGATGGACAGGGGTTTTGTGTCACGACAGAAGATTTAACGATGGATATTTTCATGTTCGGGAACTGTAAGATTTAATATCTTTCTTAGTTTGTCACTATTTTATGTCATGGTATTATGTAATATTATGTATATATGTAACACCCTTTTATGTTTGTTTTTTTTTTTTTAATAATTTTAGGCAACTATTGAGAATGAACTTGTCTGGAAAATTGGCACCGGAGATTGGCAACTTCACTTATCTGGAAATATTGTAAGAATGTAGCTGTTTTTAATGTTTGGAGTATAATCTTGTTTACATTTTTTTAATAAAATATTATTAACTATGTTAAGTATATACTAAAATTATCTATCAAAATCGATCATTAATATAAAATATTTATTAAAATATAAAATATATATTGAAAAATAAAAATAAATTAAATAAAATATATATTTATATATAAATATAAATATAAATACATAATAATTAATTTTAATAATCAATTTTAGTATAGATATAATATTTTTTGTATTATGATATATGCTTTGTTTTATCTGTGTTGTTGAAAGGGATTTTATGTGGAACAAGATAAGTGGGACCATACCAAAAGAAATTGGCAACATCATTACCCTGAAACTCTTGTAAGTTGAGGCATTCTTTTTGGCAAAGTACTATAGAATCATATGCGGTTAAATTTATATGAAGTTAATAATCGAATAATTTAGTCAAATTTATTAAATTATTTAACTATTATCAGCTATTAATTTTATATGAAGTTAACTGCACCTTAGTTTTTACTTATACATATCATATGGACAAATAATTTGGTGCATGATTATTATTTTTTGAACATCTTATGACCTTATGAAACATTAATTATATGTATTCTTTTGCAGGCTCCTGAATGGAAATAAATTAATTGGTCCACTGCCAGAAGAGCTTGGCTATTTACCAAACTTGATCCGAATGCAAATTGATCAGAACAATATCAATGGATCTATACCTTCATCATTTGCAAACCTCAATGCCTGCAAGCACTTGTAAGATTGATTCATTCTTCTTCATGATCAAGATTCATTTCAAAAATGAAAGAAATAATCCTTTGCCTTTTGCAGTCACATGAACAATAATTCACTTAGCGGCCCTATCCCGCCGGAGCTTTCCCAACTACCAAACCTTTTTCACCTGTAAGTTGGCTGTTCGATATCAGTAACACACTCCTTTCGTCCAATAATAACTGTCACAATAAAAAAAAAATCACATTGAAAATCACATTGTATAAAGTTTTTGGATTTAATAATTCTATTATAGTAATTAATAGATGTTTATGTGTATTTGTGGACATGCAGGCTTCTTGACACAAACAACTTAACAGGAACACTTCCCCCTGATCTCTCTAAGATGCCACGCTTAAAGATTCTGTAAGATTTTCTTTTCACTTTCTTTTCCCTAATTTTTTGATATTCTTTTATCATGTATGTGACTAAAATTTTGTCTTTTTATTATTTTATGTTTTTTTGCAGGCAGCTTGATAACAATAACTTTAGTGGAAGTACTATTCCCGAGTCTTATGGAGATATGTCACGTTTGTTCAAACTGTAAGTGCAATTTCTGATACATAGTAAACAAGTTACAAATACAAGGAATGGAACTGAGGCCAATGAGTGATAGCTCAAATGGTATATACTCTCCATACTCAATTAAGAGGTTGCGGGTTCGAGTCTCCTATCTTTGGTAAAAAAAAAAAAAAAGGAATGGAACTGAGTTGCTAAACAAATACAATTATAAATAGGAAAATTGTTTGACTCAATAAGTATAATATGCTCTTATCATCTTGATTTCTTCCAATTAATATGTTATGACACTAAATACACAAGAATTATTTAAAATGATGCATTGTCCTTGTCACATTATTTTCAGGAGCCTTAGGAACTGCAACTTGAAAGGACCAATTCCTGATTTGAGTAGGATACCAAACCTTTATTATATGTAAGTATCTCATTTTCAGTTTATGTATTGATTTATAATATTATATGTCTTCTAACAGTTTTCTGGTTACTATTATTTTTGTAAATTCCAGTGATCTCAGTCACAATCAGCTGAATGAAACAATTCCTACAAATCAGCTTTCTGGGAATATCACAACCATGTAAGAATCTGTATTGTTCAAATAATTTTTCCTCTTTTGGATATTTGCATTCCAGTATTTGGATTTATGTATGTGGATAATTTTCAGATCAACCATGTTACATGTACACAAAAACTTAGTCCCTAAATCGGTTATTTGTATAAAATATGCGTTGAAATACAATATACACATTAAAAACGAGTTAAACAACATATGTATTTATAGAAAAATATATAGTAGCTAATTTTTTGTATGCACATAGTATTTTTTTTTTTCACGAATTACTTTTATAGTGTTAGATCACATTTAATTGGAACTAATTTTGATTTTTTTTTTTTACATCATTTTAAAATTTTATAAATGAAAATAAGTGGTTATACATGTTCTTAGAATACGTATTAGATGTGCCCAAGAAATATATAAATCTAATATTGAGAACGAAGGTGGTATCACATATTTGATATAATTATTTTGTTGACCACTATGCAGTGTGTTATCAAACAACAATCTCAGTGGAACTATTCCATTAAATTTTTCAAATCTTCCACGTCTTAAGAAATTGTAAGTTGACTCTTATGTTTTTGTATCAACCTTTTCTTCTTCTCCATCAACCTTAAGAGCAACATCCATAATATTCTTTTGTTTTATGAATAATGGGACAGATCAATTGCAAACAATAAATTGAGTGGCAACGTTCCCTCCTCCATTTGGCAGAACAAGACTTCAAGTGCAAATGAAAGCCTTATTGTGTAAGACCTCAACTGATATTTAGTCCTTATTGTATATATGTATGTTTATGTGACATACTCTATTTTATTTTGCTCAAACCTTAGGTGTATTTTTTTACTTGGTTTTTGAAATCTTTGTAGGGACTTGCAAAACAATGAGCTCAACACCATATCAGGAAGTACTACTCTTCCTTCAAATGTCACACTCCAGTATGTTCCTAAACTCACTGTTGCAATTTAAACTATATATATGAGGGTAGTGAAGACTAGAGTGTTTCATCTTATTGCATAGTAAAAATAAGGAAAATTATACTGAACTCCCTGAGATTTCATCTAATTCTTGTTTAAGGGAGGTTCATGTTATGTTTACATGTGTTTAGTATTATACTTTAGGAAAAATGGAAAGTATTTAAATAAATCTTAGGCGAAGTCGATGAATGTTTAAAGGTTTTGGTTGAATTTTACCAAATTTCTAGAGATACAACAGTAATTTATCCTAAAAACAATACTCCCTCGGATCCAAAATATCTGTGTATAATTATAACTTGACAGTTATATTGGATCCGAGGGAGCATAAACATCATTAGTGATTTTTACTTGTCACATTACTGCTTTTCAGGCTTGGGGGAAATCCTCTATGCAAAAATAACAGCTTTGCTAAGTTCTGTGGATCTCAAGGTGTAACCGGGGGGAATGGTAGCTCCGGCATTAACTGTCCCGGTGAACCATGCTCCTCTCCTTATGAGTACTCTGTGGACTGTGTCTGTTCAGCTCCATTGTATGTTGATTACAGATTGAAAAGTCCAGGATTTGGATCAGATTTCCCTGCATTCATGAGTAACTTTCAAACATACCTCACTGATGGATTGAAAGTTGAGACTAATCAGCTGCACATTACTGATTATGAATGGGAAGAAGGGCCTCGGTTGCGAATGAACTTGAAGGTTTTTCCTGCAACTGTTAACAACACCACAACTAATCAGAAGTTCAATGATAGCGAGTATTCGCGGATTAGAAGCACGTTGACAGGGTGGAATATTAGTGACAGTGACTTGTTTGGGCCTTATGAACTTATGGATCTTCCTGCTTATAGTCAGGGTAAGCTAATGGAATAGTGGTTTGAATAATACTACTTTCCTTCATTTAAAAGTCAATCAAATACTTTAACATGCACGACCAAAACAAAAAAACTTTAACAAGATTGCATGTTTCTAGAAGTTAATCTGTATTTAGAGTGATCATAAGTTAAGTGTAGCAGAAATGAAGTGCTGAGATGGATGAGACGGTCATATATGTGTAGACAAAATAAGAAACGAATATATAAGAGAGCAAGTTTGAGTAGCACATATTATAGAAAGAATGACAGTGGTATGGACATGTGAGAAGAAGATCGGCAGAGTATTCGTTTAGGAGGGTGGATGAGATGAAAAGTGGACAGTGGGCGAATGGTAGAGGAATATCCAAAAAGACTATACATGAGGTGGTTAAAGAAGATCTACGTGTAAAGAGTTTTCCTCTATAAATGATACATTATATACTTCAATGGTGCCTAGTGGGATAATACTTTCTTGTTGTAATTTGTGTCTAGAGAACTCTCATGATAAAATTGTCTTATGGATACTAAGGTACTGGTTTTTGTTGCCACAGTGATTGTGGTGTCTTCAGGTTCAGGGCTAAGCAAAGGTGCACTGGCTGGAATAATCTTAGGTTCAATTGCGGTAGCAGTTACATTATCTGCAATTGTTTCCCTTCTTATATTGAGAATCAGATTGAGAGATTACCGTATACTTTCCAAACGGCAACATGGTGGTAAGTACTGTTAATGTTGCAAGTGTAAGAAGTAATGTATGAAATTAGTTTCACATTAAAGAAAGCAAAGAAGAGTGAGGATTTTATAAGATGAGAAATCATTAAATATCTCTATTAGTCCTTTCGTTTATCTGTAATGAGAAGTCTAGATTGACTTAATCACATTCATGAAAATGTATCTAAACAACAGGAACAAGGATCTCAATAAAAATTGAAGGTGTGAGGGTATTTGTTTTTGAAGAGTTGGCAGCAGCAACTAATAATTTCAGTGAGTCTTCTCAAGTTGGACGCGGCGGGTATGGGAAGGTTTATAAAGGTATTCTTGCTGACGGCACTGCTGTCGCCATAAAACGTGCACAGGAAGGATCACTGCAAGGTGAGAGGGAGTTTCTTACAGAAATACAGTTGCTGTCGCGCCTGCATCACCGAAACCTTGTGTCTCTAATTGGATATTGTGATGAAGAGGGTGAACAGGTAACACATTATAATCTGTTTTACCAACTTCTTAAGTTATCTTTATATGAATATCTTCATATAGAAAGAAAAGATTCATGTTTAGTTGAAAAAAAACACACAGCCTAGTGAGTTTCTGTTCTTGTGACTTGTTATTGCAGATGCTGGTTTACGAATATATGCCGAACGGAACGCTAAGGGATCACCTCTCGCGTACGCCTAATCCTCTTATCAACTAAATTTCGTGTGTTGTGATTTTGATATCTTTGTATGTAGCCTCACCTAATTAATTATTCATGACAGCTTATTCAAGAACACCTCTGAATTTTACAATGAGAATGAAGATTGCTCTAGGATCAGCTAAAGGTCTTTTGTATCTACACACAGAAGCTGATCCTCCAATATTCCACAGAGATGTCAAGGCCAGTAATATACTATTGGACTCTAAGTTCAATGCAAAGGTTGCTGATTTTGGACTTTCGCGACTCGCCCCGGTGCCAGATGTCGAAGGAGTTGTGCCTGGTCATGTATCTACAGTGGTAAAAGGGACCCCGGTAAGGCTTTTGTACATTGTGTGCATTAAGAAATGAAATGGACAAAGCAACTTGATTAAGGTTCTCCCCCCCCCCCCCCCCCAAGAAAATTGACTAATGAGTAAAGGGGTAACACACATTTTTATTGATCAATAATCAAAGCAATGGAAACTAGAAAAAATTTGCTTTTGAGGTGTGCTTAAATCAAACTATGTTCTTAATATCAATGACTTATTATCTTTCTTTCTATTGGTTTGTTCACTGGTTTAATCATGCAGGGTTACCTTGATCCGGAGTATTTCTTAACTCGCAAGTTAACAGACAAGAGTGATGTTTATAGTCTTGGTGTCGTGTTTCTGGAAATTGCAACCGGAAGGGCACCAATCTCCCATGGCAAAAACATTATAAGACAGGTATATATATATATATATATATATATATATATATATATATATATATATATATATATATATGTGGCTTGATTATTACTTGTATAATGTATACTATTCAGTCACTTTGGAATTTGATTTTCTTTTTATTTTTGAATTTATTTTCAGGTTACTTCGGATTACCAATCCGGCGGTCTAGTTGCAGTTATGGATGAACGCTTGGGGCCTTGTCCTTCAGAATGTGTGCAACCATTTTTGACATTGGCTCTAAAGTGTTGCGAAGACGTGCCAGACGATAGGCCTAAGATGGCAGAAGTGGTTAGAGAGCTTGAAAACATTTGGTCCATGATTCCTGAGTCTAATGGCAAAGTAGCTGAATATGTTAGCAGTGATTCAGGAACATTATTCAGTTCACAACCTTCATCATCCATCCCTTTTGCATCCGTAGAAATTTCTGGCAGTGATCTTATTAGTGGAGATATTCCAACCATCAAGCCAAGATAAAAAGTTACCGTGTAAATTGAACTCATGCATATATAATACTTTTAATACATTGTTTTTGTTCATTCTTTTTTTGTAAGATAAATTAACAGAGGAGTGGCTATTAATCTATCAATTTTGTAGTTTGTACAAATATTATATGTATTACTGTCTATATCATTTCTGTCAAAAAAGACACTATACTAATTTAATGTCTCAAAACACAATGTTTGTGTCTATATCAAACATGATTTTTTATCTCTGTCTCTATTTTAATATTCTGTACATATAAACAAACTCAACCTAAAAACCATGCAAGGGAAAATGATGTGCTTAGATATAACAATTTATATATCATAATTAGACAAATCCACCAATTCACTACTACATATGAAAGTGATACTTGCCAACATAATATATAGTTCAATTCCATACTCCTAATCTAATTCAAACATGTCTTAAATATATTATAATACATCACAAACACAATTTAGCTAACTACTCACTGGCTCAAGGACTATACTCTCTTTCTGAAAAGCTTTGGAGCTCGCATTTTTCTAGGTTTTGAAACACTTTTGCTTTTTTCTTCAACTGGTCCACCATCCTGAACAATCCCATCTTCATTGCTTAGGCTCGCACCTTTTGGTCCGACAGGGTTATTTTTGGAAAGAACCTGTTGAGTATTGTCCGAGTTATCGATTTTATGATCAACACTTTCTTTTGACTTTTTTGTCTTGTTTCCTTGAGATTTAGGCTTCATGGCCTCCTTTGATTCTCCATTTTCAACTTGTGTTCCCCCTTTAGATTTATCTTGCACTTTCTTCCGAGTAAACCTAGTTCTATAACTTAGCTTCACCTCCTGTGGTTTAACTTCAGTATCAATGTTACTTTCTGGCAGGTTATCCTTAGAACTCTCTACTTCATTAGTTTTATCTGCAATGGCCTTTTTTGGGTTTTTTGTCTTGTTGAATTCTGATTCGGAGTTGCTATTAGCTTTCGGTGCTTTCTTTGCACGTTTGTTTCCTTCTTCCTTCAAAATCTGTTTTTCATATTCTTCAGCTGAATCTGGAAATGCTTTAATTCTATAAATCTGCAGCAACACTGTGTTAGGGTAGTATATTATTAAAAAAAAAAATCAAATATCAGCTCTTATCATATCCTGGAGTAAAATTCATTTGATTAATATTTTTTTATGCCAACAAATTAATTAGTCCTTTCAACTACAAAATAAACAAAGGACTGAAAACTAGCACAAAAGACAAAGCTAGGCATGTTTGGTTGCAGTGAAAATCGGGATAATTTTTCCATGGATGAACTACACATAAAGCCCATACATGGAAAGGAATCAAACTCCTCTAAAGTGAAAAAGTTGTTAAACAAGAAAATAAGTCTAATCACTCTTAAATCAAGGTTGTGGGGCTCATACATGTCAAAAGTTACAAATTTAATAGTGATTAACTCATTACTTTATTACGTTACAGATCTCCTCGCTTTAGAGAATCTTTTACCCATGGGAAGATATTCCCCAGTTTTACCCCGTAACCAATCCACAGTTATCCATAAAAAACAATTGAGCATATTTGAGTAAACTTGCCAGATCATTTTTATCCTTCAATGATGACAGGGAAAATCTAACAATCATAATAGTCATGAAGTGTTACAAGAGAATTAGTAAACACAAATTACCTTAAACCTTGTTTTTTCAGTCAATTCAAAAACAAGTGCATCACCATCATCCAACTTATGCTCCAATGCAAATCCTCTCCAGCCACCACTAAGTCCACTTCTATTGCCAATGAAAACAGCCTCAAATTCTTTACCAGTTTCATCCTCTAAAATCATGTTACATACAGTTTTGGGGAGATGTTTTGCACAAAATCTCAAAGGAAGACCCTGCCAGAGATGTTACGTTTATTAATTAACTAAGATGTTTTAATAGTTTCGACTATTATTTCCTTAAACTAAATGAATCTTCTCCTTTGTTGTGTATGATCCTCATCCAAATCGTTATCAAAGTGAGTGTTCAAAGTGAATATAAAGAAAAACAGCATTTGTATATCTAGTTCCCCAATTAATGTTTAATAATGAAAACATAGAAACTGAAAATAGAACAGAGAAAAAACACCACTTGAACAAATCACAAATGACAAGCATAGTTTAAGCATGTGCAAGCCATAAATAAATCATCTTAACTGCAACCTACCAACCAAAAGCAGCTATAAACATGAGACCGGACCATCGACTTAATAAATGATGGATTCTCAGACTGCAAATTGCTTTGGAGTTTCTCCGCAGCCTCCAAAGCTCGAGCTCTTTGTTCATCTGTAGCTTCCTTGATTTCATCTAGTGGCCTTGCAATATAACTGCGAGTACCATAACCTTGTTATAAAGATTTCGGTAGTAATACGGAAAAGTTGTAACGTAGGAAATTAACCACCTTCCCCATGATGAACTTGACCTTGACCTCTTCCGAAAAGTTGGAAGTTCTATGTCAACCTGCAAGTGAAAGAAACGTATGTAGTCAACAAATTTCTTCTAGACTAAAACAATGGAAATCAAGTCAATGATACTGAATCTGAATGTAATAAGATGCTAACTAGAAATAAATCAAACGAGCCAAACTTGAATTCTTCACTGTCATATCTTGTTATTAAGTTTGTTAGTTATACATTTCAATTGATGTAACAATACATAATTACATGTTGATATAATTTCTCTTTGCAGTATAAATCATCAAAACTAAATTTTTTAACATTAATCAGAGTAATTAGTTAAGTAGTTACATTAACTTAAGTTTAATTACAGCCGTTAACAGGAGCAAATTAGAGTAGTTTGCTTCATGTTACTTTTTGTGTACAAACAATGTTTTATTATATGTGAGACTTCATCAATATTACATAATTACATCAGGCAACCTATTAATGTATATTTAAATTTTTGAATGTGCGCCTCAATATGGACCAAATAAAATAAACACTTATTTTAACAATTTTTTCTATTATGCTAAATCCTTCTAGGTTTGGATCTTACGTTACCCACACCACATGTTCGAATCTTTCTAATGCGACAAGGGTGTTAATTCAATATTCAATTATGTGAAAAAAAAGGTGCAAATAAACAATAAAGGGATAAGATTGAAACTGAAACAGAGGACTCATTCTACCTCTATTCAATTTCATTATGTAAGAAGTGATAAGCAACACTCAACCTTCTTTGACTCATAAAGATATAGATGTTCTACATCTCATTGAACTAAAATGAGAATTTCAACTCTCCTTTTTATTAACTCATGTAAACTGGGTAGTTTGTGATGCTTGCATTACTCATCATAAAATATACCCCAATTAATGTATAATGTTGCCTAATAATATAATGATTTAGTCTAAAGTATAGGAAAATCATAAAAAATTAGTTAAAATATTTTTTTTTTCAAGTTAAATTTTGAATCGATATCTATTCTCATTTACTTTGGATAATTTCATATGTAATTCAATTTATTTTGAATGGTGGAAGATTTAGATCAATTATCTCATGAAGATTGAAGATAAAGGACTTTTATTAAACTTTGTGGTGATTCAAAATTCATTTAGAAGATAAGGTCTAAAAAAATAAGATTGGAAGTGTTAAATTCATGGAATAACTAACTTTGATGATGACAAACATTTGACGAGCCTATGAAATTAGTCAATATGCTTGTGCTCTTACTTTCTATTCTAAGTGTTGGAGGTCATAATGATATCCAAATTGGAAAGCATATACAAGACCTACAATTCAGCAGCAAACACACCACATATTTGAAGAATATATCAGCATTCATTGTGGCCTATCCTACCAAAACAGAATGGTATCAAGAAGCAAAGATTCTATGATATCAAGTCAAGCAAAACAAGAAAGAATTTCCATTCAATACTGTTGAGTTTAGGAAACAATAAACTTTATTTTGGTAATAACAAACATATATGTGGCTGGGTTGAGAGAGTCCAAAAGAATTGCTTGATGCGTGTGTTCATAGTGCAGGCCCATGTTGGCGTGAGCAGCCCAATAAGAAAAATAATTTGCCTATGCTGTTGTTACTTAGACAAGAACAAATGAGGCGGGTATATGGATCAATAATGCCATCATATATCACCAACCAAGCCCAGCCCATTGGTTTAATGAAGAGACAAGCTTGCTGTTGCAGCTGGAGCTTCATCAATTCAGGTAAAACCAAAATCAAAGAAAAAGTGGTTCACTATTATTTAGCATCAAAGAGGAAAGGAGGTAAAAGTCAAAAACGAAGGCAAAGTTAAATCAAAATCTGAATTTATTCAGAAATAAAGTGTAGCAGTTGTGTTACCATTCTTGTGCATACAAAATAGCTACTTTGAAGATGATGCACAAATTCGGGAAAGAAGAAAGAGAAAGGGTTCAGTTTCCTCTGATCAAAATAAAGGGTAAAGGATTAAACTAGAGGTCAAAGCTTAAAATTAAGGGTGTTGATCTTGCAAGCACTTTGAAAGCATCATGACATTGACCCTGTTACTGCTGTCCATCTCCTCTGCACCTCGGCGCATACTCTACTCTGATTTTCTGCTCTGATTTCTTAGGAGAAGAAGAAAAGCTCAGTTGTACCAATGTTCAAAGGTTGACTCTACACAAGCTCAAGTTTTGGAGGCATTATCCTTATACAAATGGAGTAATTAACCAGAAATTGAAATAAGGAGAGTGAACCAAAGTAGTTTTCATAGCATCTCTTTCATTCAAAGCTTGAAGTTTTGGAAGCAATACAACTACACCAAAAGGAGCATTCCACCAAGATGGAAGACAAATAGAGAAAGGCTTAAATCTGGTTTTTTCATAGCTTTCAAGCTATCATATTCTTCTCCTTCATGAGGTTATATTGAATATCTTACTTTCTCAGTTTATCTTTCTTTGATTTCTCATCACAAAAAGACAATTTGAGAGAAATATGAAAATTCATTTGAGAGAAAAGACAAAGAGAGTTAACTTGGAGAGAAAAACCATTATTATGTCAAACTCTTTTGATGTATTTCTGTTTTGTGTCATGAGCCTGAAAAGTTTTTTCTTGCTAAGCTGGGTGAGCACTTAGTGCTGAGAGTCTAAGGAGTGAACCTAGCCAAAACAAACTTGGTTAGAAGCTTGGGTCATCCCAAATACGATTAGGAAGAATCCTAGGGAATTGGTGTTTGTTATCTTCAATAAAGATAGTGAAAATTCTACCATAATTGTAGTAGAGACTTGATGTAGGCCACATTGCACAAGATGGTTGAACCAGGATACATGTCTATGTTCTATTCTCTTCTCTGCTCTGCTTTTATTTTATTCATTATAAGACAAAAATAAACTATCTCCTGCATAATCGATATCACAGATTTAGCAGAAACAAAGTTGCAGAAATTGTTTTGGAGTTAAAGTTCAAAAGAAAAAAAAAATGGATCATAGATTTAACCCTCACCCTTCTCTAGACCATTAAAAACATATAATTGGTATCAAGAGCCAATGTCTCAAACATCTAGTCTAATAACTTGGAGGAAAAATCTAAATGGCCAACATGGGAGCAAATGTGGTAGTTACACTCTTATCAAAGGACAATCCAATAACAGACCATCATTCTTCAATGACAAAAACTACACCTAATGGAGGAAAAGGATGAGGATCTTTGTACAATCCATGGACTACAGCATATGAAAGATAATCATGAATGGACCGCATGTTCCAACAAAGACTAATACTGAAGGTGAAGTTGTTCCAAAAGAAGAAGTTGAATGGAATGATGACGACAAGAAAGTGGAGCTCAATGCCAAGGCTATCAACATGATATATTGTGCCATTAGCTTTGAGGAATTTCGAAAAGTGCGAAGATACAAAACAACAAAAGAGATTTGGGATAAACTCCAAGTCACACATGAAAGAACACAACAAATGAAAGAGACAAGGATAGATATGTTTCGAAAGGAGTATGAAATATTCTCCATGAAGGAAGGAGAAATCATTGATGAAATGTTTGAGAGATTCCCAATCATTATCAACAGCTTGAATGCTATGGGAATCACTCATACCAAATCAATTCTTGTGAGGAAAATACTTAGGAGTTTAACAAAAGAGTGGAAAACCAAAAGCACTATCATAGCCAAAAGTAACAACTTGGATAAGATGACATATGATGAGTTAAAAGGAAAGTTACTAGCCTATGAAACCACACACTTCACTCGTGCTTCAAAAAAGAAAGGAGTGGCTTTAAAATAAAAAATAGAATCATTGGAAGATGATTCCAATAACAGTTTTGCAGATGACGAATATGTATTTTTTGCTAGGAAATTGAGCAAAGGCAAAAATAGAAGTTCAAGCTTGAAAGACTACAAGAAGGATCTTAGCAAAGTCGTTTGTCATCATTGCAAGAAAGTTAGCCACTACAAATATGATTGTCCTAAACTCAAAAAGAAGGACAAGGTAAAGAGGGAAAAGAAGAAAGTATTGATGGCCTCATAGGAGGACCTTGAGAATGATTTCGATGAAGAGGAGGAATCTGAACAAGAAGCTCAAGTGTGTTTTATGATTGTACATGACCAACTAGATGAGGTAGATTACTTTGACTTATCTAAAAAGAATTTACATATTATCATAGATGATTTAACTGCTCATGCTAATAAACTTCGTTAAGTATGATAAATGTAAACTGAAAATGTTTTTCTCAAAGAAAAATTGATAGAAACCGAAAGTGTTGTGGATTTAATTGAAGAAAATAAATTTTTAAAATTTGAAATTGAGAAATTTAAAAGAAAGCACACGATTAATGTCTCATTGGATCTCATTGATGAAAATAAGAGGTTGTATAAAGTGATTAGAGATTTGAATCAAGATTTAGCAGAATTCGCTCAAAATTCTAGCAACTTAGACAAATTGTTAACTTGTCAAAAATCCTTGTTTGAAAAATCTGATTTAGGTTATGTCGATAAAAGTGAAGCTGTTTTTGAAAAACAATTTGTTAAAACCGAATTTTCAACTTTAAAAACCAAAAACCGCCAAGCCTCATATCACTCTCAAAAATCAACAAAGGGGAATCATTGCCAAAATTGTAAAAGAAATGGTAACACTTCTCCTCAATATTTTGTTGCTGAAAGAAAAATTAGTAACAAAGTGTACAAAGTTGTTAATGATTTCAATACTCTTGGACAACGAAAATGGATTAACAGAGGATCCAAATTAACTTTGATACCTAAGATTACTTAAAGCTTTGTGCAGATTTGCCTTACATCCAAGAACAAGAAAGGCATGTGGTACTTAGATAGTGGATGCTCAAGGCATATGACCGAAAAATCAACTTTCTTCATCAAATTCAACAAGTATGATGGAGGATTTGTGACATTCGACAATGATGAAAAGGGCAAAATCATTGCTATTGGAAAAATTGATAAAAAAAAATTTCTACGTTTATTAATAATGTATTTTTCGTTGATGGTTTGAAGCATAATCTTCCTTCACTCATCTAATATTTTCTTGGCTGATTGTTGGTTGAAGAAAAGTTCATTCCCTAGCTAAATCGTTGATAACTACTTTTTTTTTGCATCACATTCACATTATGCTAATTTGAAAGATTATATTACTTACATCTTCACGGTATGTACGAACTGGGTTCCGTACACGAGAAGATCGCCTTGGTTCCACTACAACATCCCTCTTTGATTTCGGTTTAGGAGAACGATACTGCAAAGGACAAGGAAGAGGTTGAGGGATAAAAATTTGCTAATCCTTTTCATAAACAACCATCAAAATATAAGCATACCGGAGACTTCTTAACAGAACTCGCAATTTCAGACAAATTCTTTGAAATTGTTGAAATTCCCAAATCCTTGCAAACACAAAGATAAATCACATAAATCCATGAACTGAAGCAACAACAAAATTTAAAAAAAAAAGTAAAAAAACAAAAATAGAACATCATAACAAACCAACATTTTCATAAGACAAAAACCTAAATGATTTCGTAGAACAACAAAGTCTTTATACTTGAATACATACTAGATAGACATGCAGGAACAGCAACCAAGTTTTGTTCCACTAAATGGGATCAACTAGGATTAGATGATGCAATTATTATGTTTGGTTATGATTCATGTTTATCTACATGTATAGGAAAAACAAAAATGCTATGTACACTCAAAAAATCAGCCACTATATATTTGTGTATAAATACATTAGTAGTTTAACCCATTTGTAATATATATTTTGTATTTCAATTGGTGGCTGATTTTTTATGTACATATAGTACGGTTGCACAAAAAAATACAATCTAGCCCATTTGGTTTGCAGTTTTGATAGCTAGATTTACTTTTGAGTGGCTAGAGAAATAAATTGAAAACTTATATTTACCTCAACCTCTTTACCTCAACCTACTTGGATTGGATTCAAGCACCTGCATCCAATCCGAGCTCCAGAGCCCCGGAATCCACCACCACTTCACAACCCCGTCAGACATACCCCAACCCCATGATCCTCACACAATCTCACAACTTTGCCCTTCAAAAATCTACCCCTATGGAGGTCCATTTATTTTAAATCCAGCTTGAACTAACACCGGTTGAGGACAAACTAACCGAAACATTGAAAACAAACTAGAAATCCAAAACCCTAAACCCTAAATACTGAAAACCTACCTCTCAGATACAGCAACAAATTCTTTTCGAAACCAACACTTCTAACTGTGAAACCAAACATATAGAATCTAAAAATAAACCAGAAACCCTAAACCCTAAATCCTAACTACAGAAACCTACCTCTCAGATAAAAGGAAAATTTATTTTGAAACCAACTCTCCTAACAGTGAAACCAAACATGCAGAAATCTAAAAACCATGTGATAGTAGATGCTGATTACCTCAAACCGCTTCTTGTTTTCTTCTAGCCTTTGTTTCCTAGCCTCCTCATAATCGTTGTTTGTGCAACCCTTTGCCATTTGCTGGTGATACTAATGTATTCAACAAAAATATAAATCACTAGTTATTTCTCAAACACAAAAAGTTTAAATCTTTTTTCCCTGAATGAACAGGTCATTGCTGACTATGATGTTGGAACAAAACAAAGGAGGCTCTAACACTAATTACAAAAGAGAATAAAATAAGAATAAAGAATTAAGAATTTCACCGGTGACAAGGAGGAGAAGGAAGAGGCGTTTGCTTTTGCTTGCAATGAAGAGTAAAGAGCTGCGTCTGAGTCGTCGACTTTTCAAATCCAAGAAAAGGTGTAGGGCTGTCTGAATGAAGCAATTCTGCCACCCTCCAGTGAAAGGTGGGAACTTTTTAGATTCAAAATAAAAAAAAAGGCACCTCTATATTAATACAGTATAATTTAGTATTTACTTTTTTATTATTATTATATTCCTATTTTAAATTAATACCAATTTAATTTACATTTATGTTAGTTAAAAATATGTTCCTGGAAATAGCAAGCAACGGACAAAAGTTTAGAAATAAAGGCAAAGAAATCACCCCATTTTAGGGACTAGAACTTCGCATGTTCATGTCCGGACATAAAAAACAACATCGAAATTCCAATTTCGTCCTCATCAAAATCTATAATTTCAATACTGCCCTCCAAGGATTAAAACAACATCAGGAAGGATGGCTCTGTGCTAGTGTCTTTTACCTCACAACAACGACAAAAGATGGAAGGACGGTTGGAGTTATGAAGAGAGAAAAGAGGGAATCGAAAAGGTGATGGTGTTCAGATCTGCGTCGGTGGCATTGGTAACGTTGACAGCTTCCGGTTAAAAGGGATTTCTTAACGATCATGATTTTGGTGCTAATGCGAAAGACGACAATATTCTTGTGTCTGTATCTCATCATTAATGAACTCTGCCGCTTCTGCCATGGATCTAATCATCGGGAGTGGATCTTCTCCAGTGACAAAAAAACTGGATGGTATCCAGTGTTCAATCTAACCATTCATTGCGCTCTTTCTCTTATTTATTTCTAGTCCCACTCATAAAATCAAAGATGATAGATCACACTGGATTCTATCAATTGTTAAAAAAACTGGAGAGGATTCTATCCAGTGTTTCTTTTTTCTTTTTTTTAAAAGGAAACAAAATGAATTTTGTTTGATGATAGATGAAAAGATGAGACCGAATGAATTATTTTTTGAAAAATTTTATCATTTCCTATTATATGCAAAATTCCCATTTTAGATTGGATGACGGAATTTTTTTTTTCAAATTAAATAAATATAAAATCTTTATTGCATGTCACTATTTTATTGGTATATAATATAAAATTTTTTTTACTTAAATTATATATTAAATTTTCATGTACTCTCATATAATAAATAAAATTTATATGTACTCCCATACAAAAAATAAAAAGAGTGAGTGAATATAAAAGAAAATAAATGTGTTGTCCACTATTGATAATGAGTAGTTACAAGTATATTTTCAAAATCAGATAATTTAGTACAGGCTCTGTGATCACAGACCGAATCATGGACTAAGAGGAGTACAAGTGATTAGTGGGAATATTTGATTGCTCGTCCGCTAAAGTCTTGTCTGCCTGTTTGTTGATTTAGTACATTCCTATTCTTTCTCTTCAGAGAGTTTCATCAATCTTATAGACCCCTAATGATTTAGATTGAAGAGCCAAGAGAAAGCGGCCGTTGTACTAATAGGAGAGTTTAGGTAAGACTTAGTCCCTATTTAAAGTAGACCTAACTCACTCTTTAGCTCGCTATTCGCACACCATTATTCAATTCTAAATATATTTTTAACTATACATTATTAATATATTTATTTCTTTTATATTCACCTATTTTTTTCGTTTGTTATACGAGAGTGCATATAAATTTTATTTGTTATATGAGAGTACATCAAAATTTAAAATATAATTTAAATAAAAAAGATTTCATATTATATACCAATAGAATAGTGACATGTATTAATTAGGTCATTAAATAAATTATGTGTATTTAAATTATATTTTAAATTTTTAAACAGTGAGTAGTTAGAAAAGAGGTAACCATATTAATAGTGGGCAGTTTAATGGTTTTCAAGTAGACGTGTCAACAATCTCTATCATTTAAAATAGACTAAAATTGATCAAATATATTCATTTTAATCTCTTCTACTAACATTTTTATGTACTAATTCCATGCTAAAAATTTAGATTATTAGTATTATTAATATTTTTTATTATTTTTAATTTTTTTTAAATACATATATCTCGTTTACACTATATATAGTGTAAATGAGATACATGTAAAATTATCTCATTTACAATATAAACGAAATAAGAGAAATATATTTATTTTGGTAAATATTTTTTAAATTATTTATTTTAATATTATTATATTTATTTAATTTATAAAAATAAAAAATCCCACAAACGCTCCTAGTAAACAATAATTTTTATTTTATTTTTTTGTAAATATATTAATTACAAAAATTATTGGTTACTGTGTTATTTAATTAGATTATTTAATTATCTCATGTGATTAATTAAATCAAAGTTGACGAACAAGAGAAAAATAATTAAGTAACGTTTATTTATTGTGAAATGAAGCACGCACAAAAAAAAAAAATTCAAGTCAAACTGATTACATGATATTGACAATATTTGAATTTTTATTTTTACGCAAAGATAATTTTAGATATTTTTATACAAAGTACATCGTATATATATGATTCATGAATAAACAATTTTTTTTTAATTGTATACCAAAATTGATGAATAAATTTGAAAGAGAAATGGTTATTAAAAGTGGTTATTAATTTTACTTTAATTTTAAGTGTCAATGTTTGGAATAGAATTGGATTAATATTAAATCGATTCAAATTTTAATTGTCTATTAATTTTAATATTTTTAAATTAGTGTAATTTATTCCGATTTAAATAGTACTTATTTAATTTTTATTTATTAATTTAATTAATTTTTATTCAAAATGTCAATTTAAAATTATTTTTAAATTTAGTTTAATTTAAAATTTAAATAAAATTGTATCTACACTTATTTCGGGTGCTATGACTTTAATTCCTTTTTTTTATCGTATTTTGGGTGTTGTGATCCAAATAAATTTTTGAATGCATCTCGAGTGTTCAGTACCCGTTTTTCGGCCTATAACGGTGTTGTAATCCAAACAAATTTTTAAATGCATCTCGAGTGCTCAGTACTCGTTTTTCGGCCTATAACGTATCTCAAATGTACCATGGATATGTTAGATTCTCCACGCATCATATTTTACAGTTTCAGTATTCAGGATACACCCATATTTATGTTGGGCTCACAATACCCGAGATGTGATACGTTGTTTATTTAAATAATTATTCTGCAGTTTATTTATATCGGTAAATTATATAATTATTTAATTTAAATTAAAAAATCAACCACTTTTTTTTGTGAATAGATTACTAGTTTTCATAAATCCATTTTTAAATAATTTTTTAGTTAATGTAATTCACAAAAATATACAACAACAACAACAAAGTTTTATCTTACTAAGTGGGATCGGCTACATGGATTAGACGACGCCATTGAACTCTATCATGTATCATATCTACAGAGATATATGTAGATCTCATTTGACCACCTCATGGATGGTCTCTTTCTAGATCTTTCTCTACCTTTCACCCCTTATCCATATTCCATCTCATCCACCCTCCTGATTGGATGCTCTATTGATTTTTCTTCTCACATGTCCAAACTACTCTCTCTCTCTCTCTCTCTCTCTCTCTCTCTCTCTCTCTCTCTCTCTCTCTCTCTCTATCTCTCTCTCTCTCTCTCTCTCTCTCTCTCTCTCTCTCTCTCTATATATATATATATATATATATATATATATATATATCATATATTCGTTCTTTATTCTATCCAATTGCGTATGACCATTCATTCCATTTCAACATCTTCATCTCTATCACACTTAATTTATGTTTGTGTTCCCTTTTGGCTGCTTAACACTATGTACCATAAAGTAGAGCCGATCTGATAGCAGTGCAATAGAATTTACCTTTAAGTTTTAAAGACACTTTTTTGTCACATATAAAATTAAACGCACTCCACCATTTTGACCAACCTACTTGGATCCTGTGATTTACATTTTGTTCAATATCTCCATTATCCTATATGATACACTCAAGATACTTAAAACTTTTAACTTTTTGTAGGATGTTTTCTCCAATCTTCACCTCTATATTAGAATTTTTCTTTCGGTGGCCGAACTTACATTTCATATACTCCATTTTACTACGGCTTATGCTCAAACTATACACTTTTAGAGACTCTCTCCATAAATTCAACTTCTTATTTAGGTCTTTCTTTGACTCTCCCATAAGGACGACATTATCGGCAAAAAACATGCACCATGGCACAGGCTCTTAGATATGCTCTGTGAGTACTTCCAAGACTAATGTGAAAATGTAAGGACTTAAGAATGATCCTGGTGTAATCATATACCAATAAAAAATTTTTCTTTCACACCACCTTGAGTATTCACACTAGTTGTAATAGTCCCATCATATATGTCTTTAATATAGACACACAAAAAATTAATTACTTTGTTGATCTTCATAATTTTACAAAATTTGTAATTAGATTTTTATATTTTTTATAGTTAGATACTTGCACTATTTTTAATTTTATAATTATGTTTTTATCAATGTAAAAAATATTATATTTAGTGAAATATTTCTTTCCAAATTAAAAGTATTTACAATTAAGAATTTACTTAAATCTTTGACTGCCAATGAGTTATAACTCAAATGGCATAGTCTTCCCATACTCACCTAAGAAGTTGCGGGTTCGAGTCTCTCTATCTTTAGTAAAAATAAATTAATTATAAAGACAAAAAAAGTATAGAGACCTAATTGTAAAAAGAAAAGTATAAAAAGATAATTACAAATTTGGTAAAACTATAAAAACCAACAGAGTAAGTAAACCAAAAAGAAGGTCATTAAAATATGTGACTAAAGTGTTTTACAAGGACATGAATTAGTATGTTTTCACAACTTCCAAATTGCATCAAAGGACAAAAAGGATAAATATCATTTCCAACTTCTAACTATTTTTTGTGAAAAATGGTACACTCTAATCATTCTTAAACCTCATCCAGGCCCCATCCACTAAAAAAATAGACAAAACGATCCCTGTAATCGGATAGCAAACAGTTACCAGTGCTAGGTGTCAGTTCCTTAGGTTGGAAGGACTAAAAACTCCCTCTTAACATCTTCCTCTTCTCCTTCATCCTCATCCTCTTCTCTTCCATTTTCTTCCTTTTCTCCTCTTCTCCTCTATTTTCTTTCTATTCTTGTGTGTGTTGAACAATCCTCTTTTAGTTCTCCATATTCTACCAGTATATAGGTAACTGCTATATAGATTCACAGAAAAAAGTTACCGTTTATAGGATTTCAAATAGTGCAAAATTCAAATACCAAATTCTCAACCAAACTGCATCAATGGACAACTAGAAAAAGAAGAAGAAGAAGGCACAAACTCTAGAGGCCAAGTTCCAATTCGAGCTCAACTCATGCTCCAAATCCAAAGACCTAAGCATTGTCATCTTTGTATACAACGATGTCATTTTAACCAACACTCGCATCAATAAGGACCACTTCAATGCCTTACTCTACCTCTGTTCTAATTCTGTCAACGATGCCTCGCACAAAGACACCATGCTGCATGTGAATGGTTCTAGTGTGACGCTCGATAAGGCTTGTAAAGTGGAGGAGCATGTGAATGGTTCGGGTGTGACGCTCGAGGAACCACAACTCACAGTGCTACTGAAGGTGAGTGTGAAGAACGGAAATACAGATAAGGTGTATGAGTATTTGCACAAAGTTTGTTTAACTCTTTGCACAGTTTCATAATGTTCTTCACCAACAATCCGAGGTTGGAGCATAGTTGACGTTGAATCTAAAGGATCTACAACTGGATAGATACCTTTGGCAGCCAATCCTCTTGATAGTACGGTCGTAGCATCCAAATGTGCAAATGTCGTAGCAGGGGCAGGGTCGGTCAAATCGTCTGCGGGTACATAAACTGCTTGAATAGAAGTTATAGACCCTTCTTTGGTAGAAGTAATTCTTTCTTGTAAAGAACCCATTTCGGTACTAAGGGTCGGTTGATAAATCAGGAATACGGAAACAAAAACAGCAATTGGACCAGAGAATGCGATTGCATTATAAGGCCGCAATTGAACAGATCGAGCAAGTTCAAATTGACGTAACATGAAACCTATTAATGTGAAAGCGCCGTGGAGAGCAACAAAAGTCCACAGACCACCTAATTGACACCAACGGATAAAATCTCCTTATGCTTCAAGACCCTAGAAGACTGACTCCTTCATGCATGCTCCACTTGGCTCGGGGGGATATAGCTCAGTTGGTAGAGCTCCACTCTTGCGATTGGGTCGTTGCGATTACGGGTTGGATGTCTAATTGTCCAGGCGGTAATGATAGTTTCTTGTACCTGAACCGGTGGCTCACTTTTTCTAAGTAATGGGAAAGAGGACCGAAACATGCCACTGAGTGAGGCACATTAGTGAAGCAATGGCATTTGTGATTGAAGAGTGGTTTCACAGTCAAAAGGATTCTGAGGTTGGTTTGGAGGACTTGGAGCTTGTGAAAGAAGGGATTTTGTGAAATGGGGGAGGGTGGCATGGTCAAGGATGGGTTGGGAAAAGGGATTGGCATGGTCAAGGGTGTGTGCGTTGTTGCTATCGGGTATGGTCGTGGCAATTTCAGGGCTGATCCAATGGAAGGTGGTTTAGGGCAAGAAGGAGAAGAGGAGGAGGAAGAGGAAACCATGGTAGTAGGGGTGAAGGTGAAGCTCAATGATGATGGTGATGGAGATGGAGATGCGAAGAGAAAGGAGAAGAAGAAGAAGAAGGAAATGGAAGAGAAGAGGAGGAGGATGAAGAAGAAGAGGAAGATCTTAAGAGATGGTTTCTAGTCTCTCTAACAAAAGGAATTGACACTTGACACTAGTAACTGTTTGCTATCCGGTTGCAGGGGTTGTTTTATCTATTTTTTTAGTGGATGAGATTTAAGGATGATTAAGGTGCACTATATCTCACGGAAAAAAAAAGTCAGGGATCGAAAAGGGTAATTAGCCCAAACAAAAAAGATTATTTTTATCAATATACGAAAAGCTCAAGCACAACATGTGTAATTGGTTGGCAAAATGCCTCGTGCCAACAAAGGATTTTCGCAACCTACGAAATGGTGTAACCCATATTTGTGTAATATATTTTTTAGACCCATTTTGATGGATTACTAATTTTAAATTCACATTCAAATTTTTGAGTCACTATTTTTATCAAGTTTATCTACAAAAGAATTGAAATCATTCTACATTTATAAAAAAATAAATTATGATTGACAAAAGTATTCAAATATTAAATCTATGTTGATTTTGTTTAAAAAATTGTTAAATTTACGTTAGTTTTATCACATACAAAAATAGGAGTATTTACAGATTAAATCGAAATGAATATGATTAGAACAAATTTTTTATCCAATCCACACATAAATCTGCGAATTCGATTAAATCATATATTGAGATTTTTATTGTAGAATCCAATCCAACCTTATCCACTACAAGAAAAATACCCATTCAGCCATACTTTTTTTAAGCTACATTTGAAAAGTGTAGCTTATTCATAGAATAGGCTACGCTTTTCTCCATGTTGCCTTTTTGTAAGAGAAAAGGATACACAAATGCTGCATCATTTAAAAAGCGTAGCCTTAGGTATTATAGAAATCACTTATAAAGCGTAGCCGTAGGTTGATATCTATAGGTTCACTTTTCGTATCAAAGGAGATGCTTTTAAAGGGTAGCCTATTTTTTAAGTTTTGGGTGCACTTAAAAAGTGATGCCTAATGTATCCAGAGCAAAATACTTATCACTTGGTAACTTTTTTTCCCTCTTTTACGAGAAAGGAAACCTACACTTAGCGAAAATTTTGTCAATTCCCTCCTCCTAGGTCATCACTCCCTTCCAAAGCCCCTTCATCCTTGCACTGACCCGTGAAGAAACCCTCTCACCACACTCACCATCGACACTGACCACCCACCATCGCGCAGAAACCCTCTTACTGCACCATCGCGAAGAAACCCTCTCACTGCACCATCGCGAAGAAACCCGTACTCCTGTTCGCCCTCACCATCGTCATCTCTGCGCATCTCACCTTTGCCAACCCTGTCGCGCACAACCCTCACCATCGCCACCACTCACTCATCTTCATCACTCATCACTCACCACGCCGTCACTCATCTTCATTGTTGCTTCTCTTCGCTGCGCGGTCACATCAGGAAGACTCTGCCTCAACTGAAAGCCCCTCATCAGTCGCTCACCATCGTCAAGAAGGTATGTATTCACCTTCATTTCCGATTTTAGGGTTGCAATTTGGGGGTTTGGTACAAAATCTTGTGAACTCGTGAATTGATGAACATGCATGCTAATGTTGCGGTGCAGTAGAACTAGTGAATTTGGGGGTTTCATTCTGTTAGTGCTGCACCCCAGGGTTTACTGTGAGTTGTTGCTAAAATTTTATGGTTGATCTAGTTGTTTGAAGCTGGTAAATTTAGTGCTAGTTGATTTGAAGTTTGTGTGCTATGATTGATCTAATTATTGAGATTGTGAAATTAAGATTTCTTTCGATTTTGAACTTTGTTTAAGAATATCGGTCAGCTTGATGAGTGTGGAGGATAGTTCAGTGTTATCAAAATTAAGTAAAATTAGTCACTATTATAGTTTCACATACAGATAAGTACTTATATTTCAAATCATAACTCATAAGTATGAAGTTGATTTATATTTAAGATGATGAGAGGGACTGATTTCACTTGTATTTAGGAAATTAGATAAAATCCATAAGAAAAATTTGACATAGACCAAAATCATAAATAGCTAACTCTAGAAATGACTAGAAATTTATTTGAAAAGAAATTTAATTTGGGGGTTTTAGGGTTATAGGTTCTTTTTTGGGTACTGATTCGCCAAAAATAGATTAAGCCAGGGGATTCATGTTTGGTCCATCAATTGCATTGGTGATATTGGTACAAAATTGATATATCTGTCTCAATTCATTTTTAATTTACAATTTAGGTTGATAATTCTCATTTTTCTGTTTGAAGCAATGCCATTTTCCCCTTTTGCACTTGAAATTAAGCTGATTGGCATGATTTTGTGAATTTTACATTCAACTTTAATGAGAATAATAAAAAACCAACAAGTTGAGAAGAGAAAAAGTAAGTGATCAATCAAATAGATACTGTGGTATTGTATCTTATTTATTTAATTTAATGAGCAGGCTTATTATCTTATGAATCTACTCTGAATTCTGTTTGAGTGAACATTTTTATTTTACTGTATGAATAGTACATGATAGGAATTAAAGTTAATTTTTTGCGTTTATGTTGCTTGCTTCGTTTGAATTTGCTTTTTGATTTTGCATCTTGCTTCATTTGCTCGAGTATCCTACTTCAGCTCCCATTTTGGAGGTAGCTTTGTGTATTCATTGGGTGTGCAGGTATCTAGATGTATTACTACTGATTTGCTAAATATATCAGATTAGTTTACATTTAGAATTGTTTCAGGTTCTCTGTGTCCTACTACTTCAGAATGCTGGGCCGAAATCTAAGGATGTCTCTGCATGTTCTTCTTTTGTAAAAGAAAGAGATTAAGCATCAAATTCTAAACAGTATTATCAAGGATTCGGTAAGATTAATAGAGATCAAAAGCAACTAACTTATCCTGTGATCTATAGGTCATGGTAGCAGCCTCATTCATTGGGGCACTAGTTTATGCAATAGCTGATGTTTTTGTAGTATGTCAGTTCAAAACTAACTAGTATTTTGCTACTAAGTAAAGGGAATATTTGCACTGGCAGAGACACAATACACAATACACAATGCACATATATATATCCAAATCAGTTAGATATATCTATGTTTATGAGTTACAAAATATAAATCTGATTAACTTGTTTCTAAATTCTTGTTAACAAGTATAGACTTTTTTGACCTGTCCTTCTCTTGTGGTTTTTCTGCTGATATATAATTCAGATTCAGCTTTTATCTCAGTTAAAGTAAGTAATCAAATAAGTTCTCCTGGTTCTGTTCACATTGATAATTTGGATAAGGTGAGCTTTTTATAGCCCTTTTATTCTGTTTCTTCTAAACTTCCATCTTTGGTTAATAAATTGCTTACTCTCCTTTATTTAGTGAAGCTTTCATGGCCTAAGACATTGGTCAATAAGTGGTTGAATATCAAGTACAAAACTGATATTTTTCAAGCAGATGATGATGTTGATGATGATGTCCTTTATCAAGGTAATTGACCAATTTTTCACATGGCTTCAATGCAATCTAGGACTCTAGAATTGGGATTCTTAACTTTCATTTAAAAAAGATTGTTTTTTTATTTATTTTTTAAATGGCTAGACTAGTTAACTATACATATATCTTTTCAATAATACACCTTCAATTCTGTTTAGCTTTTGTGAGCAATGTTCTTTTCTTTTCTTTCTTTGTTTATTTAATTTACCCTTAGTTATGTTATTTTCCAGCTTCCATGGTTTTTTCTACCATTATTGGTACCCCCAAAAAAATTTTTTGTTTTATTTTGTTGTGTTGTGTTTGATTGAGTGACATGATTAAATAACAGTGGAAAGAGAACAGTTTTATTTACTTTATGGTTTTTCCTTTTGCATTTGGGATATTGGTGCAAAATTGATATATCCATCTCAATTCATTTTTAATTTTACAATTTAGGTTGATGATTCTCACTTTACTCTTTGAGACAACGCCGTTTTTCCCTTTTGCACTTGAAATTAAGCTGATTGGCATGATTTTGTGAATTTAGCATTCAGCTTTAATGAGAATAATAGAAAAGCAACAAGTTTGTTTTCTTGTATTTTTAATCTTTAATCTGATACTTGCAATTGGAACATGTGCTTCATTTGTTGCTCTTGCCAGAATTCATTCGGTTCTATGATTTTGTTTTCTTCATGTGTCGCGAGAATGGTAAAAAGAATATTTGTAAGTAGCCCGGTCATTTTCTTCAACATAATCTTGTATTGATTGCGTATGGTGGTGAATCAGTATGCAAAATTCTAACATGGTTCTCTTTTTGAATTATGATAATCTACAGCTGTAAGCAGGGCAGTAACTGCTTGGAAATTAGTTCTTGCTGGGAATGAACAAGGGAATGAACGCTGATACAATTGTTAAGGTCAAGAATTTTCTTGATGGTGATGAAGATCAGCATGAAAAGGATGTGTTTGAGAAGAATTTGAAGGTGCTTCAGAATATCTTTTAGTCATTATGTCGAGATTAGAAGATTAATGATTTTTTGTTTGTTAAGTTCTTTTCGGATATAGAGGGCAAACTTTACATTTTAATTGATATGTGATACAAGTTTCATGTGACTTAAATTATCTCTTCTTAAGATTATGTCTTTGAATTGTGTAAAGATGATTTTTATTATTTAAAAAAATTATTTAGTATAATTATGTGTTTAATTTTATTTTATAATATTTAACTCATTTAATTAAAAATGTAAAATTATATATGTAATAATATTATTAAATATTATGTTGTATAAAAAATTATTAAAATATTATATACATATAGAAAATAAAAAAACAATGAAGGACCTAAGGCTACACTTATATAGAGTAGCTATGGTTATACAGAAAATTAAAAAAAGGACCTAGGGCTACACTTATATATATAGAGTAGCTATAATATACAATGTGGCTACGTTTTACAAGTGATGCAGTAACATTGAAAAGCGTAGCCTATTCTGGTAAAAATGGAAGCTGAAAAGCGTAGCCTTTGGTCCTGGACAGCATCACTTGAAAAGCGTAGCCTATTCCCAAACGCCAAAAGCGTAGCCTTTGAGAATAGGCAACGGCCGAATAGGAATCACCACAAAAAGCTAGCCGTAGCCCAAAAAGCGTAGCCGTAGCCTAAGGCATCATTTTTTTCACTTTTGACTACACTTTACAAGTGTACCTGAATGGGTGTTTTTCTTGTAGTGATCCAACAATTTTCATATTAGATCGAGTTATTAGATTTGGCTTAAAATAAATTAAAAAAATGAAAAACAAATCAACAAAATTAAAAAAAATTCAAGCCTTAATTCAAAATTATAGTTTGGTCTCTCACTTGAATAAGGATAGTCCAAGAAGAAAAAGAAGATATAAAAAAATGCAACATCATCTTTTTCTTTTCCTTTTTTCTTTTATAGTTTAGGACTAATCGATCTCTACCCAAAACAAAAGTGCCTTGTGTTAGTCCTAACTGATTCAGAAATGACAAAAAGATACTTAATAGTCAGTGCACCAATTTAACGTTTTATGTAGACAGATTGCATTAGGGTTAATGAAAATAAGATGAAAAGACTTTATTATCACACAATGTTTAAAGATAGAAATCAATTTAATTTTTTATGACAAAAAATTATTTTATAATATCCTTCATATAGACAAGGGCTCATATGGGTGTTCATTCTATTTTGAACATGGTTGGGTAAAGGGTAAATATCCTTTCTAGTCCCTTGACCTTTTTTTCGTAAGACATAGTGTACCCTAATCATCCTTAAATCTCATCCAGACTCCCATTCACTAAGAAAAATGGATAAAACGACTCATGTAACCGGATGACAAACAGTTGCCATTGCTAGATATCAGGTCCTTTGGTTGGAGGGACTAAAAACCCCTCCTAACATCTTTCTCTTCTTCTTCATCCTCCTCCCCTTCTCCTTCATTTTCTTTCCTCTTCTTCTTCTTTTTCTTTGCATCTCCATCTCTATCTCCATCACCATCATCATCGAGCTTCACCTTCACCATTACCACCGTGGTTTCCTCTTCCTCCTCATCTTCTCCTTCTCGCCCTAAACCACCACCACCACCACTCTAAACCACATTTCACCAAATTAGCCCCGAAACTGCCATGAACATCCCCGATAGAAAACTACGTGCACACCCTCCTCCCTGCCATGATGCTGTACTCAATCCAAATCGTTTCCCATCCAAATCTCTCCTTCGCCACGGACACCACCAGCCCCAAGCTCAGCACCGCTATCAGGTAATTTTTCAGGAATAAGGCCATGGCCGGAACAAGGAACGCTAGGGCAAGGGAGGGGTGGCAAGGGTGGTGAGAACATAAAGGAAGTGGAAAACAGGAAGAGGAGAGCGTAGATGACGATGAAGGAGAGGAAGGGGTGATAGAAGGAGGCGATGGCGGCAGAGCAGAGATAGGAGGGAAAGGAGAAGACGAGCTTGATGCAGAGGAGATAGTGCCTCTTGTTCGGACTCCTTGAAGACGCGATGTGCCTTAAAGTGGGTGGGCACATTCTACTTATAATTCTTTATCATTATTTTTGTTCCCTTTCTGATACTTCTTTTGCTGGTTACTTCTTCTTTTCTATCACAGACTCTTCTTTTAACACTGGTGGTGGCCGCTATAGAGGAGTGGTACAATTAGAAAAAAAGTGACACCAAACAATGGTGTGAATTTTGTGTGGGTTTTTAGGGAATTCTTTTTTGGTTTGTGGGTAGCCATTGATGATGGCTTTGAAGAACAGAAAGAAAATGGAGGAGAAGAGGAATAAGATGAAGATAAAAATCTTAAGAGGGGTTTTTAGTCCCTCCAACCAAAGAACCTGACGCTTAACACTGACATTTTGACACTTCAGTCTCAATCTGACACGTGAGACTAACAACCGTTTTCCATTTAGTTACAAGGATTGTTTTGTCTATTTTTTAGTGAATGGAGGCCTGGATCAAATTTAAGAATGATTAGAGTACATTATGTCTCAGGAAAAAAAAGTTAAGAGTCGAAAAAGATATTTACCATTTGATAAATTATGCAAAAAGATAATTCATATTGCAAGCACTTGATATTTTTGGTGCAGTGCAATAAAATGGAAAGTCAATATGAAAAAGAAATTAATACAATTATTTATCAAAAAGGAATTATTATACATCTATGTTAGGAAGAATTTTGCAGGTACCTATTGTTTGATATTTGACGGAGAAAAAATGTCGGTAAAAATTTTCACAAAAATAATGCGTTATAAGTACAGTTCTAAACCGACAATTAAACCTCAATCAATATTTAAATTGTTTTTCACTTAAGCAAACCCAATAAAATTAGCCGAAGTATTAAACATCGGGTCGTCTCTCAAGGAATTGCATGGAAGTGTTTATTATTGGTTATAATAAAGTATATTTTTGGGTTTTGTGATAAGAGACAAGTAATGTAAATAATAAAGAAATAAAATAACAACTAAGAAAAGTTCTAACAAGGATTGAGAATTGGAATTCCTATCCTCGTTATCATCATCACTTGTGATGGTAATTGCCTTTTACTTTCACTTAGTTAACCTCTAACAATAAAGAAAAGTCAAGTGAGCAAAATCAACTTAAGTTCATAAGTCCTAATCAAAGACTAGATTTAGCGAAACCTAAGCCAATTAGCAATTTTCAATCACCAATCAACAAAGAATTTTGATAATTCAAGAGTCTCTAATTGATCAATCCAAGTTAAGAATATAAAAATCTAATTTAAAATCCAACCAAATATTTTATCAAACACTTGGAAGGCATAACATAAAAACATAGAAAACTAACAAGACATAACAAAATCTAAAACTAACCAAAACAAAGAAATAACAATAGCAAAGCAATTGAATAATAAGAGACATGAAATATAAACTGCATTAATAAAAATTGAGAGTAACACATTAATTCATAAACTAAATTAGCAAAATAAAGGAATCAATGAAAGAAGTAGATAACTAAAGTGCTAGAACAAATAAGAGTAGAAGAAAACTAAATTAAAGCAAGGTAGAATTCTGAAATTAAGAAGGAACAAGACTAAAAACCCTAAAACCTAGAGGATGTGTGTAATGAAGTGAATGATTGATTCTTCATTCTTCCCACTCTGCAGCCTCTAATTTTCATTTTCGGGCTTGAAACTGGGCCAAAAACAGCCCAGAAATCACCCCAGCGTATTCTAATATCTGCAGCACGTGACGCTTTGTCACGCGTACGCGTCATGTCACGCGTACGCGTCGCTTGAAGTATGGCGCGATCACGCGCACGTGTCGTCCATGCGTGCGCGTTGGCATCAGCTTCTCAAATCTACATTCTCTTGTGTTCCTTCCACTTTTGCATACTTCTTTTCCATCCTCTAAGTCATTTCTGCCCTAAAAAATTTGAAATCACTTAACACACATATCACGTATCGAACGGTAATAAGAGAGAATTAAAATTAATAAATTTAAGGCCAAAGAAACATGTTTTCAATCATAGCACAAAATTAAAAAGAAAAACGTAAAACATGCGAATTATATACATAAGTGTGAGAATAATTGATAAAATCCGCTCAATTCAATACAAAATAAACCGTAAAATAACGGTTTACCAATATTAAATTTTTTTAATGTTTTTAAGGTTTTGGATTTAAGTTACCTTGATGAGTATATATAGTGTTGGCACTAAATAAATTTCTATAATTACTGATTTAATTTTTTGTTGTAAATATTATCATACTCCACTCAAATAAGATTATTTCCAATTGAACAATACATAAAATTTATGAATTTTTATTTAAATAAATTAAATAAATATTTTATTTATTGAAATAAATAATTTTAAAAATTATTACAGAAATACGTAAGATTACTTATCTCATTTATACTGTAAATGAAATAAGACAGTACGCTTGACACGTGTATATTTCGTTTACACTGTAAATGAGATAAGACTTGATTACGCCTATATATAGATGTCATTTACAGTCTTAATCTGGGGCCACTTTTGAGATTTTTCTCCACTTTCTCCTTTTTTTCTATTCCTTTCTGACCATATTATTAAAATGAAGATAGCACACGCAGATGCATGTGATCCAGACACCAATAGACTGAACGCGATATGACACTATGCTAGGATAGCCGACTTTGCGGTTAGTTTTATTATCTTGACATTTATGCTATCACATATATATGTATAGCCATGGTTATGATACTTGCCAATAACTAGAATACAATTTGTATCGTTAACAACAGATAGGGTATAATTCTAAAAATATGGTTATCATTTTTTTGTAATTAAGTTGTTAACTACATAATTATTAATTTAGATATTAAATACTAGGGTAGATGTTTTTCATCGGTTGAAGTTAGTTTTTTTGTTACATGTTTCTTAATTTATTAATTTAGTTATTAACTATCCGAGTTTGATAATTAGTTTATTAAGTTAAAATTTGATAAATTTGAGAAATGTCTATTAATTAAGTACATATTAACGTAAAAAGTTGTATCGACATAAATTTAGTTAGTATATACGTGTAAATTTTTGTTAAGCAAATATATACAATAGTAAAGTCAATTTGACATGTCAATGAACCTATACAAATTTTTAATAATTGTAAAAAAAAATTGTCAAAGGTTTCGCTTACTTCTGTCCCGGTTAGTAAGTCACACGCTTCCACCACCCGACGCCATCATTCCGTATCTAAGAGAGGCTGGGTTCGGTGACACGGTGCCTCTCAGGAACTTCGTCTTCGACAACTCCCTGATCACAACATTTGTGGAGCGATGGCGTCCGGAGACCACACATTTCACCTACCATGGGGTGAGGCCACTATCACCCTACAGGATATGGCGTACCACCATGGGTTACGAGCGTACAAAGAGCCAGTGGGCTTCCGTTATTTCTACAGGTGGTACGATACGGAGACTTGGGAGTTGGTGGAGCGACTGCTCGGTGCTAGGCCTCTGGTGGTTGCGCAGCAGGGAGCGCAGACGAAGGAGTTGTTCTCGCTGAAACTTATATGATTGCGGGACCATGTCCGCCATATGCAACAAACGGATGATCCCGACAGTATGCGAGATGCTACATCTTGTTACTGATTGGGAGGGTACTTGATGGCGGACAAGTCGAATAACCTGGTCCATCTCCGGTGGCTGCCACTACTTTAGGACTTTGAGAGGTGTTGTGGGTTGTCTCCGGTGTTGGCGGTGCTTGCTTGGGACTCTGTAGGAAGGTTTGAAGGGATAATTTTGTCGAACTGCACCTTGCATGATAGGGATGCTGATGGATGGGTTGGACTATATCAACGGCAAGATGACCTTGCAGATGAGGCTGCTATCCAATTGTCATTGGTCTTGAGACATGGTGGGTGCTAGACACATATGCGCTCCACCAACCTTCCAGACCTCCCTAACGAAATTAATAAAACATTCATGGTTGAAAACTACACTAGATATAGCAATCATAAATGAGTAAAGTCTACAATTAAACTTGAGCTCACAAGTATCCGAGGTTTTGTTGGAGGACTACACGGAAACTCCAAGGACATCCAGTTGTAGCTTGGCGGCATTGCACATGGTACTTTAATCGGTCTGATCTAACCATTTGGTACTCAGCACTTCTGCGAATGCTGTAGTTCTTCACACCGTGCATTACTGCATTTGAATATGTGGCCGATCCAAAACTCCACCCCACCGTCTAGGTTGTAATCCTCTTCCCTGGTGTTAAAAAACAGAGATTTTTCATACATGGCGTCCAGATCTAATGTATGATAGTGACTTAGTACATCTGATAGCGCAGTAATCGGGTGGGGGGGGGGAGGCAAAACATAATGCGTCGTTGTCTCGGCCGGCGTCTCCGGTACAAACTCCTCATCATCGTCATAATAAGAGGAATCACTATCATTGCTGTCCGCAATGTACTCCTCGTCGGAGTCTTTATCACCCACGTCTATGTTTCCCATTGGACTGGCAACATGAATTGGTGGTAGTGCGAGAAGTGGGTCATCCTGCATAAATGTCGAGTGGACAGAACCACCGCCACCAACATCACCAACCTCGGCGGAAAGCTTTATCACTTGTTCCGCCATGATTCTCCCATGAGTGTCCAACATGAGTCGAACATGCTCGTCACCTTGGAGGCGAAACAGGCGAAATCGAAACACTCCGTTACCCAACGATGCTAGCAACCTATACCCCATCCTTCCAAACTCTTTTCTCCCTAAACCACCAAGGTTGCTCAATATTAGATTCTTCAACTCGGACAACGAACTTTCACGTTGAGTGCGCAACAGTAATGAATTCTCACACTCAAATATCACCCCATTGTCATGGTTTTTCATACGACAATTGAGATACACATAGACAACTACATATTTACTACTGGATATTTTTGCATATTTTTTGGAAGAAAAACGAAGGAGAAGAAGATATGAAATGTATTTAGAGAATGCCAAAAATTGACATTTTTTTATAGCTGTAAAAAATATGTCTTACTGCATCTTTTTTACACTATAAACATTATAATTTAACACGTATCTCGCATAATGTCTTATCTCATTTAGAGTGTAAACGAGATACGTATAAACTTATTTCGAGATAAATAATTTTACATATTTTTATAATAATTTTTAAAATTATTTATTTCAATAAATAAAATATTTATTTAATTTATTTAAATAAAAATCCTAAAATTTATATATAAGAAAAATTATAAAACCTAATTACATCTGAAATTCTTGAAAATTGCCAAAATTTCACTTCAAAAATAGAGTGCGTCCCGATAACTCATTAATCACAAAAACTCATATGCCAATTACAATGTTTCTCGATTGGATATGTTTCATGTCGTAATATGATGTCATTGTCAAGAACAACTAAAAGAACAGTATATATAATATAAACATGAGCACATCTCAATTATTGTGAATGAATCTAGTTATAAAGCAGATGTTAAGCTCATCATGATTATGGTGAAAATGGGGTTTGGCAATTAGGATAGGGATCTTGGTTTGCAATTGGTGACATACAATACTGGCCCCATTGTGGACAAAAGGGATCTAGAATAGTCACACTTTACACACACAATCATTAAAAAGTCAAGCCCCAAAAGATGATTATCTTGGCTAAGTAAAGTTGTGGACAAAGTATTCAACATCTATATTAACCTCCATGACTCTACCCATTAGATATTAATATGTTATATACTACTAAAAACATAATCAATTTAAGATTGTCGAGTGGTCAACTCACTCATTCGCTTAAGTAAATGTTGGATATTTAAATCTCGCATTGTGCATGCAGACACAACAACCTATTGATTGACGACAAACCCTTAAATGGAGTTCAAATCCGTGACGAATTAATTCTTAACCTGTCGATTGGAAAATACTGTGTGCAACCAAAAAAATATACTACTAAAAATATTGCAATGATAATGAAGTTTTGCCCAATAAAGTACACATGAACCTCTTCTTTCCCATGCTATCATCCAATACAACATTTTACATGATTCCAAATTTCATATTTATTATACATACTACATATTTGAATTGTTCAAAATAGATAATATACTTAATTAAAAACTATGCTAGAGTTGCAAGGCTAATGATGCAATTAACTATGACAATGAATAAATAGACACAATTTAATTACCCATATTCTACATACACAAAATATAAATTGCAGATTCATAAAATGACGAGACCCATTTTCTTTTAATATATAAGTAACTATGAGGTAATATAATTGCGTTCATAGGGTAACTTCTGGTTCCATCTCTAGACTTTTTCCTTTTTTTCTTTTCTTTTTTCTTTTTTCTTTTTAATTTTGATCCACCAAATGGCTTAAGCAAGGCCTTCTACACATATTTTACATACCCTTTTACACAATTTTTCTTACTCAAAATGCAGCAATAATTTTTTTTAGATATAACCAGAAACCATTATTGGTCAAGTTTGGCCCTTTTAATTTCATTAGAAGTGAATGGAGAAACACTACCACTCAGTTGAGGGCTATCTTCTCTAAAATTGGAATTGAGCATAGCAAGTTCTCTTAGTTGTTGCCTCTTGTACAAGTCTTGTGACTCATCCTGCATGTGAAAATAAAAGAGAATAAGCAATAATTCCAAACATCACAAGAATTCACCTCAACTGAATGTGCAATAGTACTACTACATAGAATATTTTACTCAAAACAAAACTCACTTTCTAGTTACATGCAGAAAAGAATAATAAAGACATGACAGAAGAGTGCAAAGTAAAAAAGTTAAAAGATTTTTAACTTTCCAACTTTCTTACTATTGGATTCAGTTTGGTATTTATAGACATCTTATTTTTAAGTGTCAAAATATCATATTTAATAAATTAAATACAAAACTAATAATTTTTTAAAGAATTTAACATCTAAATTATCATGCTATTATGTGTTTACACATACTCATTTACTTTTAGACTTTATGCAACAATGCTATAAAGGCAACACAATTTATTGTTTTTAGTCAGTAGTTAGCCGAGTTAAATCTCAATTTGGCCCCTGAAATTTATTTCCATACTCAGAATGACTCCCATAATTTCGTTGGTCCAATTAGAACCTCCCAAATTTATAATCGTGGCTCCGGCTCTCCGTCACCGAAATGCTGATCTGACGCAATTGCATGACACGGTGGACGATACTACTTAAACGACAGCACGCCCAAACCCTTCGAAAAATGGCCCGTCTTTCTTTTCACTACGACGATCATAAGTTGCAAAACATCAAGAAAACTCTTACACTACGTGGTTTCCAAAGGGTTTGGACGCAAAACCAATGCGTCATCGTTTAAGTAGTGTCCACCAATCATGCAATTGTGTCAGATCAGCATTCCGATGACGGAGACGATCGCAAGGACAAACCAGAGCCACGATTACAAATTTGAGACTTCTAATTAGGGCCAATGAAATTATGGGGATCATTATAGGTATGGGACCAAATTTCAGAAACCAAATTGAGATTTAACTCGTAGTTAGTCAAAAATATTTAAAAATATTGACTAAAAGTATAATACTGAACTACTAAATTAAAGATATTAGACTGTTGGCTAAAAATATTGACCAATATATATTAAAATAACGGACATTTAATTTTTTTTTCTAATATGATTTGCATGCTAATACCTAAACTCTTATTTGTTATACAGTTAGATTTTCTTAAAATGTTAATTTTTTGGCTAATCAATTGTAATAACGTTAGAACAATCTGCCCAAAGAAAAAACATAAAAATGAAAACCCTTAGCAGAAAAGGGCATGTAAATGTAGAGAATATATGAAGGTAAATAAATAAACAACAAAAAAAAAAAAAAAAAAAAGAAAGAGAGAGAGAGAGATGACATACAACAGGTTTAAGTAGCTCTTGTAAGATTTCTTGTGCTTGCCTGAGCCTTAGATCAACAATGTTGGGAGGTAGTTCTGCTTCAATCAAAACGTGTAGAGGTTCATTCAGGTGCTCATACCCTGGCCTACCCCTTAACAACTCTTCCTTCAAATTCAGTTCAAATTAACACTTACAAAATAGTACTAATAAATATCAAAACATATTTTCTTCAAGAAACAAAAACAAATTTATCTCTTAACATATCATTTCTCCTAACATGAATAGTTACTACCCTAAGAGTCTTTTTCAGATTTGCGACCATGATCGAATTCTAGATTTTTTTTTATCATAGAAGTTCTAGTACTATGTCAAGATACATTTATTCCAAAAATTTTAAACTAATAAGAAAAAACTTATAACTGATTATATCTCTAACAGTATCAACAGAATACGAGATCATCATAACGAGATTAATACCTTGTCTAGATCTTTGATTGAACCTTTCCCTCTGATATATACACGGCAACCTGTGGTAGCTTCCACTCTCTTGAGTGAATTGCCCCTAGGACCAAGCAGTCTCCCAACAAAATTGAACTGAAACACATTGATAATGATACATCAACAAAACAAGTTATACCTTCCTTTGTAAAATCATAAACAAAAAATCTTACATTTGGATAGCTATCACTAGGAATATCCAAGCGTAAAATCTTCTTCACAATGTGAGGACTTGAGACAAGTGGTGCTGTTTGCCAATCAACATTATTATTTAGTCCTTGTCCTCCACCTAACATCTGATTTAACATTTTCAAAAGAAAAATAAATTCTAGAGAATGGTCCAACAATGAATAATAATAATAATAATAGAACAAAAATAAAAGTGGTTATTACTTCATGTGACAGGCTGTTCCAGCCAGTGAAGTTTGGTGACATGTCTGAAGAAGCCACAAGAGTTGTTGGTTTGTGGCTTCCAAACTGCATTATTCTGTTTTCATATTCACTACTAATTCCTTGGTTCTGCATCAATAATCCATTATTCTTTCCAGAAACCCTTAGAATCTCTGCTAATTAATAACATAATATTCGAATTAGCACACACAATAAGTTGAAATGAATCATAGAACAATAATAAGAGAGACCTTTAATATATAAAATTTTTCTCATTAATCAACAACCTTCGTAATAATAAGAGTTTAATTTTGATACGTGCATCATGTAAAGTATTTTACATAGTTACTCAATTATATTCATTCTTTTAGAGAATGCAGTCAACTTGAAAAATAGTTATTTTTACTGAAATATTTGTGATTAGATGTATATGTAAAATTATAAAATTAAATTTTAACAATAATAATAATAATAATAATAATAATAATAATAATAATAATAATAATAATAATAACCGACCTTGATTTAAGAGTCTGCTACAGAAGGGAAGGACTTGCACAAAGGGTCCAAGCTTCTGGTGTTCTGCTAGCAACTCAGCTAAGTATTGACTATAACAAACAATTAATAAATAAATAAAAGCTTTAATTTGATTATAAATATCAGAAGAAGAATAGAATGATCATAGATGTATGTAAGTACCTGCTATCAAGATCAAAATTGTTCCTCATGTTTATATTTGAATTGGCTCTTATTGATGAAGGAGATGAAATCTGATTATTATACAAACCAGACATCAGTTCTAATATGATTGCTTCTGATAAAATTCAAAGAAGAAAGAAGATAGAAGAAAAGGGGTGCTTGAGACTGATGCGTCTGGTCTAAAAAATCATCATGTAATCATTCATCACCTCAGATTTTTATATTTAATGAAAGAAAAAAGAGAAATAAATAAATAATGGTAATTAAGTGGAAGAAGGAAATGTACAAATCTAGAAATATATATATAAAACGGAGGGCCACCTTTCAAATAGCTAAGTAGTAAATGCATATATAAAAGCCTTAAAAGGGTCTCTCTCTCAATCTCAGCCTTTTAATTCTTGTTTTGTTGACTTTATGTTTGCATATGCAAGGTTGTAATCATTGTTTGTGTGTGTATGTTATCAAATCAAATACTCCTAACTCCTAAGTCCTATCCATACATCTTGGCTAAGGCGGTTAACCTTCTCTCATAACTTCACCAATTCCATACTTATTAACTTCTTTTTTTTTGTCTGTAATTTGTTAGAAAATTTGTTAAGTATATCCGTACAGTGGTGTTTAGTAAATTTTAATAGTTGATCTTAATTATATATATTATATATATTTTTTTTACCAATACACTTAAAAAATTTTCAATTTGTTATATTCAATATATTTATGGGGTAATTTCAAATTAGTTAGTAAAAGATCATAGATCAATTAATGAATAAATATCTAAATTAGTTTTTAAAAAATAAATATTTTGATCTTTAATAAAATTTTATTCTTTAAAAATTTTCAAAAATCATTCCTATTGAGTAAATTAGTCTTTTTATCGTTTTAAAAAAAATTAATTTATTTTAAAGTAATATCTTTTAGAAATTTAATTTTTTTACCATAAAAATTGGATTGAAAGGGGCAAAAATTAATTTATTCAATAAGAATAAATTTTGAGGATTTTTAAAAAACTAAAATTTATTAGTGACTAAAATATTTAATTTAAATTTTTTAGTGATTAATTTAAGTATATATTCACATTAATTTGATTCATAAAAAATTTAATATTTTAATTTAATTTTAAAAATATACTAATGTGAGTTAAGTTAATCATTTTATTAAGAGTAAAGTATCATTTTTGTCCCTAACATTTGGGGTGAGTCCCAAAATTGTCCCTAACGTTTCAATCGTCCTATTTAAATCCCTAACATTTCAAAATTGACTCAATGTTGTCTTGCCGTTAGGGATCCGTTAACAGATATGACGGCGGGATAAAATTGAGACGATTTTAAAACGTTAAGCACTTAAATAGGACAAAAACGTTAGGGACAAAAATGATACATAAAAATAAATTTTAATTTAATTTTATCTTTTAATAATATTAATTTTTTACTGTACATGTTATTCAATTATTTTTTAATTACATCTAAATAAATTACACTTAATCACATTACTTTCATTTTAAATAAATTTATTTTTTTATAATTTTAAAACATTTTGATACATTAGATAGAGACAAAAGGTATAATTTATATTTTATTGTATATATATTATTTTTTTCTTTTCTACAAGCTAAGTTTATATACTAATCATTATATAAACATTTTATGATAACTAAAAATTTTTAAGAGTAAAATTAAAAAAAATTAATTTATTTAAAATAAAAGTAATATGATTAAGTGTAATTTACTTCGATATAATTAAAAAATAATTGAATACTATGTATAGTAAAAAATTGATATTATTGAAGGATAAAATTAAAATTTATTTTTATGTATCATTTTTGTCCCCAACGTTTTCGTCTAATTTAAGTCTCTAACGTTTCAAAATCGTCTCAATTTTGTCCCGCCGTCAATTCTGTTAACGGATCCCTAACGGCAGGACAACATTGAGTCAGTTTTAAAACGTTAGGGACTTAAATAGGACGATTGAAACGTTAAGGATAACTTTGGAACTTACCCCAAACGTTGATAACAAAAACGATACTTTACTCTTTTATTAATAAGATATTAAAGGGTAACTTTTTATTGATATTAGCCATTTAATATTTTATTTTTATACTATTAAATTTAAAATTTAATATTTAAAATATAAAATAAATATTAATTAAAAATAATAAATAAATTTTATTAGTCATATAATATTAGTATATTACTGTCTTATTAAAATTTTTTGTTAAGAACGGGACCTGTAATAGATTTTGTCTCACATGTCAACCGTTATCTATAACACATTAACACAACATGTTCTTTTTAAAAAGACTAATTAAAACATTAAATTTTTAAGAGATTAAATTAACTTATACGTATTTTTCTTATGACCATTATACACTTCTTTATGTATTAATTCATGTATATTTTGGTGAATCACATTTAATTAAAAAAAAGTGAATATCCCACCGGTTCTAATAATTATCTTGAAAGAATTATAAGATTAAAAAAAACATCTAATTTGGTCCTTAATTTTTTTAGGGATTAATTAGTTTTTGTGCTAAAAAAAATAATATTAATTTATTTTAATACAAAAATTAATTAATCCTATAAAAATAAAGTTCAGAGATTAAATTGAATTTTTTTTATTAAGAATTTCGTTATCTTTTAAAATAATTATCAAAGACCATTTAAAATTTTTTTTCGAAAAAGAATTATCCAGTTTTTGTCATATCAAACCTTTTATTATTGGACCAAAACGTATATATTAGTAAGACGCAATTTCATTATGTTAGAATTCTTTTCAATCGCATTTTTTTGTGACTTTTCAATCGCATTTAACATAAGTAGTTACATTTTTTAATGATTTTTTATGATATTTTTTAATTTAATAAATTAATGACTAATTTATTATATATTAAAAATTTATTTAAAAATTTATGGTAACCAACAAACTATTACATACAGAATATAATTAACCCCCATCAATTGATGGTGTACATATATATTATGGTAGTCAAAGAGAGAGGTGTTCAAAATTTTCATTTCAACTCAAGAAAGAAAGGAAGCAAAAAAGGCCTCGCCTCCTTTATGTAGTTAGAGACATGTCAACTAAAGCATGCATGGTAATTATGATACTAAACCTAAATCAATCATGCACCCTCCAATAATAGCGTGTGTTTGGATATGCATTTGCTCCAATTAGTTAGAGAAAAAATTATTATTATTATTATTATTATTGAATTGCCATCTGATTATAAGCTCTAAGAATGTATATAAATAGGGAAAATTGGATTTGTCCTAACTTAAATTCGACTCTAAATATATACTGAACCTATTGTTTAAATCCTAATTCGACCCTAAACTTGATAAATTTTAAATATTCTCATGTCATAATTATATCGAGTGAAAATTTAGTCTTATTCTCCTCAATAATTTGTAGAAGAATATAATTATCTCCTCTTTCCATTGTTCGTTGTCTAAACAAATAAAATCAAAAATAAATTCAACAATAATCAACAACACATCAAAAATTCAGCAATAATCAAAACAAAATCATAACAAAACACTGAAACAGGAAGAACAATACACATCTAATTAGAATTTTCAATAATCAATAGAGTGAGAACAATAATCAAAATTCTAATTAGAACAATAAACACCTAGTCAGAACAATAATCAAATACTGAAACAGGAAGAATAATAAACACCTAATCAGAATTTTCAATAATCAAGAGTCAGAACAATAATCAAATACTGAAACAAGAAGAACAATAAACACCTAATCAGAACAATAATCAAAACCTTCTACTCAGAAGTTCCAATAATCAAAACTCCTAATCAGAACATTAATTATTTACTTGAGTTTGAGTAGAGGTCAGAGAAGAGAAGAAGAAAAAGACCAGCGACAGAGAAGAAAAGGACGATCGGGGATAACACTGTCGTGACCGAGAGAGAGAAGCAGTGCAGCACCATCGTGACTACGAGGCTGGTGAGTGGTGACGCCGTGACGGGAGCCATGACGGTGGCTAATGAGAAACAGAAAGAGGACTGAGAGATAGAGAGAAGACTAAAAGAGAAAGAATGACGACAGTTGGTGAGAGATAAAGAGAGGGCCGAGGGAAAGGGTAGCGGCGCCGTTCGTGAGCCATGAAGGGACTGAGTTCTGAGGGTGCGTGGCTGCGTCGAGTGCGTGCTGAGAGAAGAAGGCTGTGTACCTTTACTGTCTTGTGCGTTATGCATGTGTGTCCTAGAATTTGAAAAACAGGAAAAAATTGGAGAAATATAAACCTCGTTAAGCTGGAGTCAGGTAATTCGAACTATGATCCGGTCCTAGTTTAGTTATTCTCCCAAACTTTGTTCTTTTTTATCGGATCAATTCCAAACCACTTTAAATTAGAATTAACTTTCAAAATATTTCAAACCGAAATCGAATCGAACTATGTACATCCTAATATTAAGCTCGTTGATTGAATATAACAATCACATATGTAACATGCTATGAAATTACCATATGATATACTTATAATCAAATCTACCTACTGCTCTTTCATTCCCTTAACAATGTTTTAGTTTTACTTTGTTGTTTAACTCCTGCATCGTGGGATGCTAATGTTTTATCGATCTGTTTAAATGTGTCAAATGAAAAAAAAAAGTAATAATATAGACCTGTTTAAAAGAAAGACAAAAATAAAAAAGATAAAACATTTTTATCAATAAATTTTATTTTATTTTATGTTCACTTAAAAATTATAAATAACAAAAAAAGATAAATACATTTTTTTATATTTTATTTTTATCTTTTATGTTTGTGTTTTATATTCTAAAACAATTATCTCATAAGAAAAAGGGTTGGAATTTATTGCTGTTAAAAAAAAATGAAAAATACATAAATTATACGTATGAATGGTATATTATTCTTTTTCAATCGATTTGTTCCAAACCTAAAAAAAATTTATTGCATAAAAAAATACACTAAAGAGATATAATTATTTATATATTTTTTTATTAATTTAAATTTGTGAAAAAAAGTAATTTTATATATATGATAATTACTTACCACATTAATAACAATGGAAAATTCTGTGGTGCCTTACAAATACTTGTGGAAACATAAACAATTTTTAGTGTTAAAAAGATATATTGATGTGAGACCCACTCCTTTATATTAAATTTAGGCACCTTAGCAAATCAGCCAAAGATTTATTTTTCTTTCCTAGAGATTTTTAATGGTCTTTTTTTTTTGTATATAATAATAACATGACAAAGATATGTATTTCTTAAATCCATGGCATATCAAAATGTTTTTATTTTTAATTTTTAGTTTAATTTTGACATCTACAAAGTAGATATATTTCTTAAACCCTTAAGATCTTAACATTTTCTTCTCCACCTAGTGGTGGCACTAGAGCATAGTTGGAGATTCATTGATTCCCAACCTTGAAAATTAAACTTATATGAATATGCATAATTCAAATATCCATTAAGGCATTAACAATGATAATATCATCAGTATATATAAAAGACTTGTCTATGTGAAACTATGAACACTCCTTTTAGATTCCTTGCTTTGGCTTTATTCCGATATATACTACTTGTCATATATGTATGAATAAATTAATATTAAAATTTCGTGTCAGCAAAGAGAAGACAGAAAAAATATCTTTTCTCCTTTATGATATTTTAATTGAATTGGCCATTATCAAAGTTTTAACAATGTATGCAGCATGCATGTACAAGATATAAACGTAATGATAATGTTTATACCAAATATCAACAAATTATTATAGAACGCAGTTGGAGTAATAATTTAGAAGTGAAGCATAGGATTCCTAGAACAATGAGGTGTTTTAATTGAAGAAAATAAATTAACTGGGAATGTGCATGTTGGGCCAGGGACATGGACTTCTGTCTCTGCCTCTGTCTTTGTGGCTGTGTGGAGCAAATAAGCCACAAGATATACAGGTCACAATTATCATAGTCATCCCACAATGTTTATTTATTAACTTTTTCTTTTAAAACAAAATTATCTTTTGAGTTTGATTAATGTATTATATTTTAGGTTAAAGTATTAAATTGGTCTCTATTTTGAACATAATTCTGTCTTGGTCTTTAAGATTTAAAGTGTTTTATTTGAATCTAAAAATATTTTATTTAGCTTCAATTTAATCCCACCGTACTCAAAGTTAAATAATTAACGGAATGTCCTACATAACAACAGTATAAGAACAAAGTCAATAATTTGGAGAATAAATACAATCTCTAAAGACACAAAATCAACAGTAAATGTATCAATATATTTATTTATCATTTTCTTTAATTTTATAAAAATATTTCATTTAAATTGTAATAAAAATAATAAATAAATATATTGATGCATCTACGGTTGATTTTATGCCTTTAGAGTTTGTATTTGTTCTCTAAATTATTGATCTTGTTCTTGTACAACTGTTATATTTTGTTAATTATTTAATTTTGACTTTACGGTGAGACTATATTAAAGTTAAATAATTTTTTTTAAATTTAAATAGAATATTTTAAATCTTAAGAACCAAAATAAAATTACATTTAAACGTAAAGAACTAATTTAATATTTTACTTTATATTTTAATTCCATGGAGCTTTGAAGGGAGTTGCACCACGCCTTACAATTTAACCGAATTGATTAAATTGTTATAGAACCAATAAATAATTGAGTATAACCGGATCAGATCTGACGATATCTAATTTTATAGGTAAATTCTATTTAACTTTTTTTAAGATAAAAGGTAAGTTATATTGTAGTAGTTAATTATATTTTTTCTTATTCATATATTGGTGTTGGTGGTAATTATGATGAATATTATTATAGTGGTAAGAAGATTGTAATTGGTATCTTTCATTATGGGTTTATATGGTTTGGTTTGAAGATTTGGTTAGGACTCAGAATATTTTAGAGACTAATTTAGTATGATTTTATTAGGTATAAGACTGGATACAAATCTCAAAAATAAATTTGATCATTATTTAGAGTTGGATCTAGGTCAAGGCGAACCCGATTTCACCCGACTCAGATGCACTCTAAGTAAATTACAAAATATATATATGTTTTAATTTTTTTTGAAGTGCATAGAGCTCAACACCGCCAGGTGGAGCATTGAAAAATAAATAAACCAGATACACAACACTTCAAAGACCTCAAAGAACCTAGTGACCCCGAGTCATCTTCGGCATTGCCATCAACAACTACAAGGTGCAACTCAATCCATTCATCAGAAAAGCTAAAAGACTTGCTTATAATGTCCATCACATCTGATGCCTGATCTTTGAAGATTCTGGCATTCCTTTCTTGCCAAATTACCCAAATAACTGCAAAGAACCCAATAAACCACCGCTTTCGCTCCATCTTTCTCCCTTAGGCGTTTGTCAGCTTTTAAAGTGTTGCTTTAGAGAATCTGGCAAAGTCCAAACCCTCCCAAGAGCAAATAGCCAAGCACACCACACCTGCCAAGTGAACTCACAACCAAGAAATAAATGAAATGCAGATTCTACAGACTTGTAACATAAAATACACATATCATTATTCCTGTCAAGGACCTCTAATCTACACAGGTGGTCCTTAGTCGTCGCCCTGCCAACCAACACAAACCAAGCATAAAACTCAATCCTTGGTGGGACGAACCCTCTCCAAATAGTGCTAGTGAAGTTATAGCTCTGGATTTCCTCCGGAAGAGTTTCTGCTTCCATGGACCCCCTCTCGTAGGCACACGCTGGACACTAAGCATCTCAGACAGATTCATGTGATTACACGAGCAAACTACTTTCTTCCATAAGGGATAGTCTTCCTTTGAAAATCTCCACCACCACTTGAACAAGAAAGCTGCATTGCGAGCCACCACATTCCCAACCCCTAGCCCACCTTCCTTTTTTGGAGTCATCACTAGATCCTATTTCACGAGCGGCATCCCATGCCTCCCATCCTCTTTACTCCACAAGAATTGTCTGTATAGTGAAATCAGCTTCTCCGCCACTGCCTTAGGCATCTTGTATAACTTGAGATAGTAGATAGGTAGACTATTGAGAATAGACTTAATGAGAACCAGCTTAATCGCATTATTGAGTGTCTTTGCTTTCCACAAACTCAGCTTTTCTTCCACCTTATCAATAATTGGTTTCCATGTCTTCACAAGCCTCAGGTTCGCTCCCAGAGAGATGCCCAGGTACCTGACTGGTAGTGACGCCTCCTTACAGTCCAGCAAACTACACATCTTCCTTGTCCATCGTTGCTCACAGTTGACTGGAATAAAGCTCGATTTTTCAAAGTTAATACTCAACCCAGACATCACCTCGAAGCAATGCAATAACCGTTTGTAGTTTCTGATAGTGGCTTCCTCAGGAGGACAGAACAGGATAGTATCATTCGCAAATTGCAAGTGGGACAGCTCAATGTCATCCCGACCAACCAAAAGAGGCGCTATACGGCCATTCCTCACCGCCTCACCAATCATTCTATGAAGGACGTCAACAACTAGTACAAATAGAAAGGGAGACAGAGGGTCACCTTGTCGAAGACCCCTTTCCATTTTGAATGGTTTAGAGGGGGACCCGTTTATAAGAACCGACATTGATGCAGCGCATACACATTCCTTAATCCATTCTTTCCACCTGAGTCCAAACCCCATCTTATGCAACACAATATCCACAAAACTCCACTTCACTCTATCATAAGCCTTCTGAAAATCCAGTTTAATAATTGCTGAGCTCTTTTTTCTTGACTTCAGCTAATGTACAGTTTCGCAAGCAATCAGGGCCCCATCATGAATTTTTCTGCCATTCACAAAGGCACTTTGAGTCTCCCCTACTAAACCAGGCATCACTGACAAACCCCAATTTGACGGTTTGTTTTGTATTGAATTTAGAGTATTTTTGATAACCTTTTGTCACATTTAGCCTATGAATTAGCATGGTTTTGTATCTCTCCCATATTTGTGCTTAAGTGTAAAAACATGTTTTTCAATCCTTATTTTGATTTCTCTTTGATTCCATAAGATGCCTTGATGTGTTTGCTAGTAATTACAGGATTGAAATAGGCTAGGCATGGATCAAAGGAAGCAAGGAAGGAAGCATGCAAGTGGAGAGAAGCACAAAAAGCCAAAGAGTTGATCTCGACCAAGCACGCGCACGCGCACAAGGCGCTCGCGCGCACATTGCGGAACAGGCCAAGGACGCGCACGCGTACCATGCGCGCACGCGCCGATGATGGCACATGACCTCACTAAAGCAACACGTGCCTGGCGATTTTGGAAGGTTTCAGCAACCAACTTTGGCGCCAAAATGCATATAAGAGCCAAGGATTGAAGGGGGATGGACATTCATTCACACATTGACACACACTCACTAGTTTTAGTTTTTAGTTTTAGTTTTTAGAGAGAGAAATTATCACTTCTCTCTAAATTAGAATTAGAATTAGGATTAGGTTTAGGTTAACCTCTCTTCTTAGATCTAGGGTTAATTCATACTTTGATTCAATCTACCTTTATCAATTCTCAATCTTCTCATCTCTCTCTTTCTAGTTATGTGCTTTTATAATTGTAATTCTTCATTTTGTTTTGGATAGATTGTTGTTCTTTAGTTTCATTTCAATAATGCAATTTGAGGTAATTCATGATAATTGTGATTTCCTTGATTGTTGTTGTTAATTCTTTGCAATAATTGTTGTTAGATTCTCTTCTTGTTATCAATCTACTATGCTTTTCTTTTATGCCTTCCAAGTGTTTGATGAAATGCTTGGTTGGGTTTTAGTGTAGCTTTTGTTCCTCTTGGCTTTGGTTGAGTAATTAGTGACTCTTGAGTTATCTAATCCTTTTGTTGATTGATAATTAGAAGTTGCTAATTGATTTGAATACCCCTAAAGCTAGTCTTTCCTTTAGGAGTTGATTAGGACTTGAGGAATCAAATTGATTCATCCACTTGACTTTCCTCCATGGTTAGAGGTTAACTAAGTGGTAGCAATGAACAATTCTCATCACAATTGAGAAGGATAACTAGGATAGAACTTCTAATTTTCATACCTTGCCAAGAGCCTTTTATAGTTGTTAGGTTACTTTCTTGCCATTTATCTTTCATGCCTCTTATCAAAACCCCAAAATAACTCATAACCAATAACAAGACACTTTATTGTAATTCCTAGGGAGAACGACCCGAGGTTTGAATACTTCGGTTTATAAATTTTAGGGGTTTGTACTAGTGACAAACAACTTTTTGTATGAAAGGATTATTGCTTGGTTTAGAAACTATACTTCGACGAGATTTTATTTGAGAAATTCTAAACCGTCAAAAATCCGTTCGTCAAAATGGCGCCGTTGCCGGGGAGTTGCAATAGTGTTATGTTATTGGTTGTTGTACATATGTGAATAGTGTAAATATCCTGCTTTTTGCTTCATTTGCTAGTGTAGAATTTTATTTTCTTTTTTCACCATGAATTCTCGCTTTGGCTATGAGTTTGGTTCTAATTATGTTGTAGGTAATGAGAGCTTCAATGAGGATGGGTATCAAGGATGGAACAACCAAAGGTGGGAGGAGCCATGTGCATATGATCAATCTTCATGGCAACAACCCCCACCAATGCACTATGAAGAAGAGCCATCCTATAATGCATATCAACCCAATGGCTATGGTGAATCACCTTGTGACTTTCAAGAACCACCACCATATGCCTATGAATCTTATCCTCAACATGAACCTCAACCATACTCACAAGCCCCTCCATACCAAGCACCTTCCCATAATCCATATCCATCATTTGACCAATCACCCATACCATATTCTTATGACCTTTATGAGCAAGAACCTATAGAACCACCACAACCCTATCATGATTACTACCATGAACCACCTCAATACTCACCATCTCCATACCCTTACCAAGAAGAATCACCTTCCTATTATAAACCCTCTCTCCAAAATGATGAACCTTCCTACCCACCACAAGCCCCAATAGACGATTCTCTCACTTTGTTACTTCAAGGACAAGAAGCCATGAAGCGGGATACACTTGAGTTTGTGACCAATTTGACCAAGGTAGTGTCCACCTTAGCCTACCGATGTTTGAACACTCAAGGTACCTCCATGATTCCATGTGAAAAGTCAAAAGAAGAACAAAGCATGAAGGAGAAATTGGTAAGTTCGGTAGAAACGGAGGAGGCGAATTTTGTGTTGAAACAATTGGAGGAGCCTATGATCATTGAAGAACGGGAAGAAGTGGTTGAAGATTTAGGAGACGTTGAAAGTCCATGGGAATGTAGCATCATGGAGCACTTTCCCAAAAAGCTTGATATTGATGTTGAGGAGGGTGCGCAACCTCCAAGGCATGTCATAGTTGAAGACTTGGAAAAAGCTTATCAAGAAATTGATTTAATCATGGATGAATTCCTCTCTACAATGGAATCCTCCCCCATTGGACACGAAGTTGAAACTATAAAAGAGCATGCACAACCTCCCAAGGATAACGAAAATGGCGCGGTGTATATTGAGATTGAAGAATACGAAGAGGTTGATCAAGAGATGAATTCATTCATCAATGAATTCCTATCTAAAGTTGAATCACCTCCCATTACACAATATGTCAACACCAAGCCATGTAACAAAAGAGAAAAGGTTGAAATTGAAGAAGCTTGTGAAGAGGTGGAAACAATCAACGAAGAGCACAAGGAAGTGGACCTTGCATTGTCTAAGTGTGGGGAAGCCTCCCTTCCCAAGTTACCATCTAATACAACAATTAAGTGGGTAAAATCTCTATCTCTAAGCTTTAATTTCTCACTTAAATATGGTTTGATTGAAAATGATGGTCAACTTAGAACTCTTTGTGGAATTAAAAGTAAGAATGAGTTGTGTAGTGGTTGGAAAGTAGGTGTTAAGCTCATTGAGGTCAAGGCCTCAAGGTATAGGGATGATGTTGGGACAAAGATCACCTTGTATGGATCTAGAAGGAAGCATTGGTGGAGTAAAGAGAATTCTGTGTGTCCACCACATTTATGTCAACCAACCATCCGACAAAATCATGGAACTCAAATAACGGATGGATGCAAAAATAAGATATGGGATCCCGGTTCGCTATGTGAAGACCAATTATGGGAACTCGTATTTTGGGGAGACCTCTGCCCAAGCTTAATAAAAATGGTTGGAAATTCTGTCAACCAATTGAGGAGCATGGATCCTTGGAGATTCAAGGATGAATACAAACATAAGCCGCCATAACGACAAGTATCTCAAAATGTCCAACTTAAGGACTCAAACTAAAAGTGCTAGGTGGGAGACACCCCACCATGGTAAACTCTTTCCAATCTTTTACATTTACTTAATAAGTGATTTGAGTTACCATTGTAGGTAGATGTTTCATACAATTTGTTTGTACAACTTAATTGTTAGCTTAGTCACATGCATGTTGTATTTAGTAGTAGATGAATAATATCAAAAAAAAAATTGCATCTTTGTGAATTGTATGATAGTTGAGTGAATAAGAGCTGTGAACACTAAAGGGGAGCACCCAGCAATTTGTTTTCTGAAAAAAAAAGAAGGGGGTGGATGCGAGCGCACCATGTACGCGCACGCGTCCCTGTGTGGATGCACCACGAGCCACACTCCCGAGAGTTGGGCCCCCCTGGGCAAACATTATGCCTTGAGCCCAACACGACCCACGCGGACGCGCACAACGTGCGTGCGCGCCGTTTTTAAGAACATGGACATTCACGCGGACACGCACATGCCGCATCCGCGCCGAATTGCTGCTGCAATTGATTGAGCCAAACCCCAGAGAGTTGAGCCGATTCGAGGCTAGCTTTAGGCCCCAGGCCCAACTCGATCTGCGCGAGCGCACGCATTGCGCCAACGCGCCATTTCAGAACTTGACAATGTACGCGGACGCGCACTTGCCGCGCGCGCGTCCTTACGTGCTGCCACCAACCTAGGCCTCTAACCCGAGAGTTAGGCGTGCCTCAAGCCCACTCTAAGCCTCAGGCCCAATTTAATGAACGCGTGCGCGCACCGTACGCGCACGCGCCCATGCCTAATCTGCCAATCCACGCTATAGCGCACTGCACGCTCACGCGTGGACCTCCAATTTTTCTCACTGCGCGCGGACGCGTGCATGCCGCGTGCGCGCTGATCTGATTGCGCGATTTCCAGGCCATTCTCCAGAGAGTTAGGCCTGAGTTGGGCCAACTCTAAGCCCCTAGCCCAACTCCATGTACGCGTGCGCGCATTGTACGCGCACGTGTCCCCTCCTATTTCGCTCATCCATGCTTAAGCGCACTGTACGCGCACGCGTAGGTCCCAAGTTTCATCAAGGGACGCGAACGCGCAAGTGGCGCGCTCGCGTCGATTTAAAAATAGGGATAACCCTAATGCGCGACGCACACTGCGCAGTCGCGCACACTACCCCCAACCCTCATCTTCTTCCTCCTCTCAACCCCTGTGACCGCCGCGGCAGCGCCAACAGCCACCACCGCCGGCCACCCTCCTTTCTTCTTCTCTTTCTCTCTTTCATCACCGCTCACTCTCACCCTTCTCTCACTCCGCCTCTAACTCCCCTCCTCTTCCTTCTGCCGCCGACAGCCATTACCGTCGCCGTTCCATCATCACCACTGGCGACTCTCTTCTCCCACCCACTCACCACTCTTACTCCTTCAGCCATTCCCTTTCTCTGTCTCTCGACCCTGACAGCCGTCTGGCGCAACCACTGCAACAGCCCCCACCGCCCCTCTTTTCTGCCACTCCCCGCCACCGTCCACGGCGGCGCAGTTCCTGGCACTACTTACCCCCCCTGTTTCCCTTCCTTTCTTAGTTCCTCTCTGCTCCCAGGTTCCTGTTCCATTTCTGTTATTTTCCATTTTTCCTTTTTACTGTTCGTTTCGATTAATTACTGTAATTGCTTGTTAGTTAGTTGAATTCAGATTTTGTATGCTAGGTTAGATAGCGATATTTGCGGTTAGGTAGCTAGGGCTGGATAGAGGATTCTAGGCCTGATAAGTGCTCCGTTTGTGCTTAATTTGCTGTCTGTTAGTTGGATGTTGTATGCTGATTTTTGGAATGATTTTGTGCATTTCATGTGCCTGAATACTATACCATTGTTGCTGTACTTACTTGATGTTGTTTTCTATGCTAATTGTGATAATTTGCTATCCGGGAACGTCCAATTTTAAGCCGGAATGTTGCCCGATTTTCAAGGAAATTAGTTTCTTTTGGTCTTCATTTTAACTTTGGGCAACTTTCCGTTTTCCTTTTGACTTCCCGGATTTGCACAATCATTGTGAACATGAGCCACAACTTTTCTTTTCATTGCGCATAAATATCATCATGTCACTAATCCATTTTTTTAACGCACTAATTTCTTTAACCATCTAACTTCCGCTTACCTTTAACTCCTCTTAACAATTCTTTCAAAAATATGATGATATTATAGCATTTTGAATATGAGTTGTTGATTTTACCGAAACTTGCTTTCTTGGTTTATTAGTTCACTTTTGCATATTCTTTGCAACATCATGATTGTTTTTGTTAATTGTTTCCTGAACATACCTCCTTTGCTACATGCTAAATGTCTTATATATCCTATCATATTTTTCAGGATGTCGGACAAAGGCAAAGCCATAGCCACTACCTCCAAGAAGAGAAAACACTCTACCCCCTCCATTCCTTCCATCTACAAGAACTATGCCAAGAACCCATTGAATGATGTGGACAAGGAAAATCAGCAGTTACCTTCTACCAACCCTGACAAATTCCCTAATCTCTACTGTGAGCTCCGGTTTTCTAAATATCGAACTACAAAGCTGAACATTGAGAAAAAGTTGCTCCTCCCGACTGATGTGAGACGGTCTATTACCGGTCAGATCCTTGAGTTGGGTATTCACTTTGTTGACCGGGATTTGGGGGATATCAATGTATCTTGGGTGAAGGAATTTTACTGCAACTTCTTCCGTCCGACACTGGATTCGGTTCAGGTGCGGGGTAGGGAGATTATGATCACTGAGACTGCGATTGAGGAGGCACTACAGTGCCGGCATGTCCCTGATGAGTTGTGTGCCCACCAGCAGGCTGAGTTAGCCATACACAGCATGACCTTCGATTATGAGGCACTCAGGACTGTCATTGGGTTACCAGATGCCACATGGGTTATGGATGCGACCAATACCAAGCCGAAAGGATGCTCTTTACTCATCTGACTAGGGAGGCCAAGACTTGGCAGATGATATTTGCTTGCTATGTCCTTCCCACCACCCACTTCTCTGAGATTCCTATGGAGATGCTTCTACTTATTGGGTGTGTTATGGAGGGGAAGGAGGTCTCCTTCCTTAGGCTTATCAGACAGTGCATGTGGCGGGCGCATATTCGTGGCCTACTCCCATTTCCTACATTGGTCACGAGTATGGCGGCCCTAGCTGAGGTTCCATGGCTGGATGATGATGTGCGACCACCACCCCCTGATGCAGATGACAGGGAGGTTACTATTCCCTGGGGTGGTTGGGTACATGAGAGACCACCTGCTAGACGCCGCTCTCGGGCCAGAGCTGTCATCGGGACACCTTCACCATCAGCACCTCCAGCTGCCCCATCATCCTCTACAGCCGCAGCTCCTTCATCATCCACTGATCCACCAGCAGCACCTGAGCCTACTTATCTCCTAGTCCAGCGTCTTTTCCGGTTCTTAGAGCGTGAGAAACGCCATGTCAGACGCCGTTTGGATCGGATTAACCAGATGTTTGTGGCCCAGGGCCTTGAGCTACCTCCGCTTCCCGATTCTCCAGCGTCCGATGAGCAGGATCATCAGGAGAAGGAGGCGGAGGTACCGATTCAGCAGGATGCCCCTGACATTACAGAGCCACTGCAGACTCAGGAGGAGCCGGTCCCACAGCCCGAGCCAGAGCCTATCGTTGTACCTCCCACTGATCCTCCGGTTTAGCATCGAGGACGATGCTTGGTTTTAAGTGTGGGGAGGGCACCGGTAGCATTATTTGGGAACCGGTGAACTTTTCGGCCTAGTTATCTTATTTTGCACATTTTTGTATATATTTTGATGCATTTCTAGTTTGCTTTAGACACTTTTATTGTTTATTTTGGATTTTAGATATTTTGATGCTCTTGGATATTTTCTAGATGTTTTGGATGATAGATTTCGTACTTTTAGTTACTTTTAGTTGGATTTTTCTTTATACATTTTTGCTTATCTTTACTTTTAGTTGTGGTTGTGATTAGAAATCATACTTGAATTGTAAATATTTAGTTACCCTTTTCTTTTGCATAAGAAATTGATTTTAAGTAAAAGAAAGGGGTGAACTAAGAAAATTTTTGAATTTTTCAATCACAACAATGCTTAGTCAAACATTGAAATTTTCCAAGGAGTTTAAATATAGGGCATTGACCCAATTGATTGAAAGAAAATTGTTGGTGAAACTTGCTTGAATTACATACTTTGTGAAGCATGTATTGAATTAAGAACACAAGCTTGTGAGACTTGAGCCTATTGATGTGGTTACATTTTATAACCACTTATTTTCCATTCTTGTGTGAAATTGTTCTCTTTCTATGATTGTAATCCTTGATTTGCTTGATTTTATATGTCCATTTATTTCTTGTATTTATGCATTTGTATGATTGAGGCCATTACTTCATTAACTCACTTACCCAAATAGCCAACCTTTTACTCTCCATTGTTAGCCAATTTTGAGCCTATGCTTAACCAACTTATTCTCATTTTAGCACATTACAAGCCCAAGGCGGAAAACCAACAAAAGTCCTTGTTTGGATCTTTGATTAGCCTAGGCTAGTGAGAGTGTTTATCATTCAAAGTTGGTGAGGCTTGGGAACATTGGATGGGATAAAAGGGGTAGTACACTTTCATGTTTAGGAATTGGGTACATACTCATACATTGATTAAATGAATAGACCTTATGCATTGATGTTCTTGTATATAGTTTGACAAAAGAAAAAGAAATAAAAAGAAAAAAAAAAGAGAAATAAAAGTGAAAATGAGAAAAAGAAAAGAAAAGAAAAGAAAACAATTGTATATGGAAAAAGAAGAAAAAATAAATAAATAATAAAGAGGGGACAAAATGCCCTAAAGTGAGTTCAATAAAAGAGAATCAATGCATAAGTGTTATGAATCAAATAAGGATGCATGAATATGTAAGAAAAAGTGAAGAATGGGTAGTTAGAGTAGTTTGAACTTGTATAGGTCATTATATAGTTAGGTGGGGAAGTCTATGCTAATCAAAGATTCAAATCCTAGTCCACTTAACCATAAATGATCCTACCTTGACCCTAACCCCATTACAACCTAAATGAAAGACCTCATGATGAATGTATGCATGCATTGAATAAATGTTGATTGTTAGAAGAAAATCAAATTTTGGAAAGCTTGATTAGAAGAGAATTGAGTGAATTGACCCTTAAACCCCTGAGTGAATAGAGCGGATACACATATCCGGTGAGGGTTCAAAAGTTCAACTACATGTGTTCACCCATATTATCTATATTCTTGCAAGTTTAAACTCTTTTTGATAATTCAATACAATTGTGGTTTGGAATTAATTCCTATTACCTAGCCCTTGTGCTTACACATGCTCTCTTGGCAATTTGATATGTTTGAATTAAGCATTTGCATTTACTTTAGGTAGTTGCATTTAGATAGGACTCATATAGTTTAGTTGCATTTAATAAATGTCATAACCCTTAGTTCCTTCTTAATTTAGCATGAGGACATGCTAAGGTTTAAGTGTGGGGAGGTTGACAAACCCCAATTTGACGGTTTGTTTTGTATTGAATTTAGAGTATTTTTGATAACCTTTTGTCACATTTAGCCTATGAATTAGCATGGTTTTGTATCTCTCCCATATTTGTGCTTAAGTGTAAAAACATGCTTTTCAATCCTTATTTTGATTTCTCTTTGATTCCATAAGATGCCTTGATGTGTTTGCTAGTAATTACAGGATTGAAATAGGCTAGGCATGGATCAAAGGAAGCAAGGAAGGAAGCATGCAAGTGGAGAGAAGCACAAAAAGCCAAAGAGTTGATCTCGGCCAAGCACGCGCACGCGCACAAGGCGCTCGCGCGCACATTGCGGAACAGGCCAAGGACGCGCACGCGTACCATGCGCGCACGCGTCGATGATGGCACATGACCTCACTAAAGCAACACGTGCCTGGCGATTTTGGAAGGTTTCAGCAACCAACTTTGGCGCCAAAATGCATATAAGAGTCAAGGATTGAAGGGGGATGGACATTCATTCACACATTGACACACACTCACTAGTTTTAGTTTTTAGTTTTAGTTTTTAGAGAGAGAAATTATCACTTCTCTCTAGAATTAGAATTAGAATTAGGATTAGGTTTAGGTTAACCTCTCTTTTTAGATCTAGGGTTAATTCATACTTTGATTCAATCTACCTTTATCAATTCTCAATCTTCTCATCTCTCTCTTTCTAGTTATGTGCTTTTATAATTGTAATTCTTCATTTTGTTTTGGATAGATTGTTGTTCTTTAGTTTCATTTCAATAATGCAATTTGAGGTAATTCATGATAATTGTGATTTCCTTGATTGTTGTTGTTAATTCTTTGCAATAATTGTTGTTAGATTCTCTTCTTGTTATCAATCTACTATGCTTTTCTTTTATGCCTTCCAAGTGTTTGATGAAATGCTTGGTTGGGTTTTAGTGTATCTTTTGTTCCTCTTGGCTTTGGTTGAGTAATTAGTGACTCTTGAGTTATCTAATCCTTTTGTTGATTGATAATTAGAAGTTGCTAATTGATTTGAATACCCCTAAAGCTAGTCTTTCCTTTAGGAGTTGATTAGGACTTGAGGAATCAAATTGATTCATCCACTTGACTTTCCTCCATGGTTAGAGGTTAACTAAGTGGTAGCAATGAACAATTCTCATCACAATTGAGAAGGATAACTAGGATAGAACTTCTAATTTTCATACCTTGCCAAGAGCCTTTTATAGTTGTTAGGTTACTTTCTTGCCATTTATCTTTCATGCCTCTTATCAAAACCCCAAAATAACTCATAACCAATAACAAGACACTTTATTGTAATTCCTAGGGAGAACGACCCGAGGTTTGAATACTTCGGTTTATAAATTTTAGGGGTTTGTACTAGTGACAAACAACTTTTTGTATGAAAGGATTATTGCTTGGTTTAGAAACTATACTTCGACGAGATTTTATTTGAGAAATTCTAAACCGTCAAAAATCCGTTCGTCAATCACCTTCCGCATCCTTCGAACCTGCACCTTAGAGATGATCTTGTACACACAACCGACCATCGCGCCAACAAACTTCGGCACCAACGCAACCCAGGTAACATTTGAATCCCTAGGTAGAGTAGCTGACTGAAAAAATCCCATCACAGCTTCAGTGAACTCCCTTCTTACTTCTCCCCAACACTTCTTGATGAAATTCATATTGTACCCATCACTGCCCGGTGCCTTTGTTGACCCACAATCCCAGACTGCATCCTTTATTTCTTCAACCGAGGGCAACGACTCTAGCTCTGTTGCCTCTGCGTCACTTAACTGTTTTACCAGCCCATCACGAAATCCTATAATAGGCGATGTCTCCTGATGGTACAAGCTCTTGTAGAAACCATGAATAGCAACTTTGATCCTGGCTTGATTCCTTACTAACCTTCCATTAATCATTAAGGCATCAATCGAATTGTTCCACCTCCGTGCTGAAGCTAGATTGTGGAAGTACCTAGTGTTCCTGTCCATCTCCTTTGCATGCCTGGACCGTGACAACTGCTTCCAATGTAATTCCTTCTGCATATACCATATTTTACAAGAGCTTACAAGCGCCTTCCTCCTTGCTTCCATGGTCCCGTCATACACTCCATTGCTCACCAAGTCGTCCACCTTCTTAATCTCCTCCTCAAACCGTGTAATCCTTCCTTCCATGTTTCCAAAATTATCTCTATGCCATCTGCCAAGCGGAACCGTTAATGCCTTCAGCTTGTCTATGAACTGTACATCACCGATTCCCCTCCATCCCTCCCTGACCGTCCGTAGGAACCCCTCATGAGTAAACCAGGAGTCCAGGCTCCGAAAAGGTTTCGGTCCCACCCTCACCCACGTGACATCCACAATCAGTGGGCAGTGGTCTGACAAACCTCTAGGTCCTCCTTTAAGCCTTATATCAGGAAACTCTTCTATCCACTCCAGGTTAACCAGCACCCTGTCAATGCAACTGCACGACTGACCTCTGAACCATGTGAACATACGATCAGATAGTGCAAGGTCTACTAGCTCCATCTCCTACATCCATGTTTTAAATTCTACTGCAGACATTGGTAAGGTAGAAGCTCCTCTTCGTTCTTCCACTTGAGTTATCTCGTTGAAGTCCCCCATATAACAAAAAGGTACTTGGTATAACCCAGATAAGAATCTTAACTCTTCCCACATAGCAAGCTTGTCTTCCCTTGTGTGTGCACCATACACTAAACATAAAGCACAACAAAAACCATTTTTCACCAGTACACCCTCCACACACAGGCACATATCTCCTTTATAACAGTTGTTCATCATAAACACCAAATCATCCCACATCAATAGTAGACCTCCTGACACACCTACTGCACCAACAACCTCCCATTTAACTGCATCATGTCCCCATAGTTGTACTACATCAAATTTAGTCAGAGCTGTTTTCTTAGTCTCTATAAAGCCTAGCATATTCAGATTAAATTTTCTCCTAAAGTTCTTCACCATACTCACCTTACCAACTCCTGCCAACCCCCTAACATTCCAAGAGCTAAAAATCATTTTAACGCATTAATACACACCTTTTTCCGGTTTTTCGGACGACTCCTTCTTGCCTTCTCCTTCTGTTTAGCCAATTTTTTCTTCTGAGTTATCGCCTCATTCTGCACTTGAAGGATTGCCATGTTGTCATCCTCCTCATTATACTGCACTGCCCCAGACTCCACGGCAAGCTCCCAAGCTTCCTTATTTTCTTGCATTTTATTCGCCCATTTACTTTCCGAGGATTCAGAACCCGCCACACTGGCAGCATCACAGCCATCAGCCTCTGTATCCTTCCCTATGTCCTTGTTGCCCTTCTCAAATGCTGTCGCAACTGATTGAACCTCCCCTGCTCCTAAATCTGGTTCGTCATTTCCCAAACCCCTTGTCACCTCCCTGTTCACCTTGCCATTCCTATTACTGCTTGGCACCTCTCTTACCCTAGCACTTGGTTCACCCAGGCTTATGGCATTACAAACTACACCCCTTGAGACCATCTCACCATGACAACCCCCATCAATCCTAGGGTTTCCACCAAGTCGTTCAACCACCTGCACTCCCACCGACCGTGAGTAATCATCCTCAGGCGACACGGCATTTCCCCCACCCTCCATGGACCAATTTTCTGGCTGCCTCCATTCCCCCAGGCAACCCATCAGTAACGAGGACATGCTTAGCCAGTGTCTCTGTCCTTCTGTCAGCAAGCAGCACCCTTCAAATCTGTCCTCCCTCTCTCCCCGTTTCCTGGCTCGCTCCCCCTCTACTGGCCGTCACCACCGCCACGGACTCCTTGGTGCTACCCACCAAAGCAGGCGAACTCGCTTCAGTACCCACCTTACAACTCCCTCCACATAACCTGTCCCGGTCCTCGATCACATCATCAGCACCGCCCTGGTCCTGCCCTCCTATGCTGTCACTCGCCTCCACAGCTGCAGAAGTCTCATTCTGAACCCTAAACTCCATAGGCGCCTGGTTCCCTCTGACCCATTTGACTGCTGGCCCAGAGAGAGTATGACCGTGTGGGCCTTGTGTATGCAGGCCCAACAGAACTTCCTGTCAACCGGTAGCAGAATAGGGGCTCCAGAATAAGTGAGAAGCTTATTGGGCTTCTCAGGGCCCAAATCCCTTCTAGCTGCACTAGTTACGTGATCCTCCACTCCCATATCTTTCCTAATGTAGTCCCAGGATATTGTTCTCTCAGAATTAGTCTCCAAATAGTTAGCAGGGGATCCCAGGATATCAGCGTTATTTCTCCCGGCATTAACTCCCTCAGTAACCAACCTTCCCAATGTCGAATTCAAAAAGCCGTTACTCCATTCATTCAATTCTTCAGGAAGAATTACAATTCTACCCTTTTGCTGAACTTCCTCTCCACCCGCCGGTACCAAACAAACCGCTTCAGCCTCCATTCCCGGCCACTTTTCCTGGCTTCGCCTACCACCTAGGTTACTTACATTATTCCCAGTTGCACAAGCACTTGACAGGAGGCCCTGACTTCCTTTCGAAGCCTTTTTTTCCGCACAGTCCCCTATGCTATATTCACTGCCTCCCGCCTCCGTGACGAAGACGTCAAATCTTGTCTTCCCTACAAGACATGAAAATTTTCATGAATAGCCTCAAACCTATACGTATCGATCTGCACACGTTCACTAACAAAACGACATACAAGACTTTGTAACATCGTCACAACTTTGTAACATCGTCACAACTAACCACGTCACCCCACATGCTACCAATCTTACTGAACGTATCTTCTGACCAAACCTACAGTGGAAGTCCAAAGCACTCAAGCCACACTCGTCGCTTATCACATCGCACCCGTTCCTCCCATCGGCAAACGCTAGAGAAGAACCGCAAGAGACCGTTTATAATAGAACCCAGCAATTCGTTCAAACTGCACATGCTATCAAACGTCAGCACAGCTTTGTACAAGCCCATGTCACAGACTTTAACAACGTGAGGCCAATTCTTGCGAGCTGTCTCAGTTAACAAGTGGAAATCAATAGGTGCAGTAGAACTTCCAAGAATACTTCTCTCTAACCAGGCCACATTATCCTGTGCCACTGTAACTTCGACTTCCTTTGTCTGACTGATCCTGTAGTCATCCTTTACAGGTTCCACACGACTCATACCTTCAATCTTATCTCTGGTTTGAACAGAACCATTCCCATTAACCCACACGTCGTTCCCTACATGTCTCTTTTCTGTCAAGTGAACGTTGTCATTCGTACACTCAGCCTCCCCAACACTTGTAATTCCCCGTGGAACATTGACTTCCATCGCCTTTTGACTCTTAAGGCTATCCCTTTTATACTTTGCTTCCCCCACATAGATCTCCTTCCCTCTTAAGCACATGTGATCCATCTCTGAGATTGCTTTCAAGCCCCCCTTTTGTCGTATAGCGAATGAACGCAAACAGATAAACAACACCATTTCTCGACTTCCTTGAGAGGTAAATGTCATTAATCCGCCCCGTCCATGAGAACAACTCAAACAATTCTTTCTTCGAGATATCACCTGGTAACTTATCCACAAAGACGGTGAAAGAATCCTGTTCCAATCGTAGATACCCTTCTCGATTCCAAACCCTTGGATCCTTATCCTGTTGTTGTAGCGGTCTAGTCCTACCCTGTCCGGTGTTTCCCCACCCCCTCTCTCTCTCTCTCTCTAATCTCTCTTATATATGTTTTAAATTAATTCTAATATTATGTTATATTAATTATAAGTTTATTGTTGTATTTTTAATCACACTTGTTGAATTAGAAAATAGATAAAATAAGTATCAAATTAGAATTTATAGACAAATTTAGGGTATATCTAAAATGAACACAACAATTATATGTTTATTGGATGTGCCACATTTATATAGACCATTAGATTTTATTAGATAAAAATCAAAGGTTAATATAATGGAAAAGCTTTACATCCATGTATTTTTTACATGGTTGTTAACCAAGTAATTTCCTCCACACGCGCGTCCTCCGTCCCTCACTCATTTGTCATACACGCGCTACATATAACATGCTGCAACCTAAAGCTTTGCTCAAGGTAAACCTTCTGTTGCTTGCGTTATTCCTTATTGATCTGCATTGCCTTCATCGTTTTTCTCTCGTCGCGTTCATCTTCTCATTTTCTTATTTCGATCTCGTTACGTTGCATTTATCTTCTTCGCTTTCTTCTTCGATCTGCACTTCTAAATCGAAACAATAATGACTTAACTTCAAATCAGGAGAGCGATTTAGATTATTCTTCTGAAACGAATCAAACTGACAAAGTTTGGATTATTCAATTTTGAATCGAATTGAATGGAATGCAATTGCTAATTTGAATTGAATTAAATGGATGGAGGTGTACTGAATTGAATTGATAATATATAAATTGTAGGCAGAGTTATTTGAATTTGATTTTATATAATGGATTATGTTTCGTTCACTCAGTACTATATAATTATTTCACAATGAGTACTGTGTTCGGTTCACCATGAGTACCGTGTTCGATTCATTCTGCAGAAAGCTGTTTAAATTTAATTTTATATAATGGATTATATTTCGTTCACTCAATACTATACAATTGTATTGTGTTCGGTTCACCATGAGTACTGTGTTTGGTTCGCCATGAGTACTGTATTTGGTTCATTATGTACTATTTAAAACTCTTCTTCCTCACATTCTACTGCTTCTTCACTAGAGAGAGAAGGAGGAAAAGACAAAAAAATACAGCAACAACAACAACAAAAGAATGAAGATAAGGTTTCAGGGTTTAGGGTTTATGGGTTCAGGGTTCAGTGTACAGGGGTTCAGTGTGTTTCAAACTTTCGATTCGCCCCGTGTATTAATTTTGGTTCACCATGTTCATGGTTTATAGTTTAGGGTTTAGGGGCCTAGGGTTTAGGGTTCAAGGTTCAGGGTTTTACGGTTTACGGTAGGATTCATGGTTTAGGGTTTAGGATTTACCATTTAGAGTTCGTTCACTCAGTACTATACAATTGTATTGTGTTCGGTTCACCATAAGTACTATGTTCGGTTCACCATGAGTACTGTGTTCGGTTCAAAACTCTTCTTCCTCACTTTCTACTGCTTCTTCACCAGAGAGAGAAGGAGAAAGAGACAAAAAAATACAGCAGCAACAACAACAAAAGAATGACGATAAGGAGAAAATAAGTGAAGAAGAAGGAACGCGAAAAATGAGGAGAAGGAAGAACGCAGAGAAGAAGAAGACGCTCCATGCGTAAACGAGCGTGAAAAGAAGAAGAAGGAGAAGAAGCGCAGGAGAAGAAGAAGAAGCGTGGGGGAGAAGAAGTGTTGGGTAAGAGCGATTTTGTGTGTGTTGGGCGCGTGTATTTCACGTTTCATTTAATTGTATTAGGTTTTTTTTGGTGTTGAGCCAACTTGGTTACATGGTTACATAGATGTGTAGCATCCCCAGTATAAAAGAAGAGTATTGATGTATTCTAATAAATAAAGAATATCCTAGTATATAAATAAATGTTTTAAATGACAATATTTTAAATAATAACAAAATTTTTTATTCTTAAATAATTAAATATATATAAATACAAAATATATGGCAACAAAGTATTCTTAAATAATTAAATATATGGCGCCATTTGCAATCGTGAAAAACTCGTTGCGCATGTTTCTGGTTGGAGCTGTTTCCCCTATTTGATCATGGTTCAACCATAAATTTATTCATAGGAAAATTTCTAACTTAGAATAAATACAAATTACACACATATCTATAGCAGTTTCAAATTTATTCATAGGTAATTCTTCTATTTTATCACAATTTCTCTAAGACTCACATAAAGTGACTGAAATCTGAGTTTAAAGTGTTCTATTATTCGCACAATACATTTTCAAATTTTCATGTTTAAGCTTGGGTTGTTTTATCATTTAATTAGGTACGCTGCGTTTATTGTGCTGTGGGAAAAGTGAGTTCATATATCTATATAGCTATATGGTCTCTGAATTTTGTTTCTCATTGACTTTAAAATTCATGCTTTCCTTTCATATTGCAACTGATCGGTGAATATCTTCCAGTTTGGATCATGTACCAGGAAGAAGAACCTCTATTCGGAAACCTTTTCTGGCCTCCCATTTAGCTACTATGATTTCCTCAAGGTATGTTTAACATTTTGTTAAGATATGTCAAGAATGATCTACTTTTGTAACTTGTTTAGTTATGGCTGTTATCCCTTCAAAAGATAGAAGAAAAAGGTAACTGCTATCATATGTTTCCTGTAAATGGAGCTGGTACTTTAATTTGCATTAAATAGAAATTAGGAAGAGTCATTGCATGATAAACGGCCTGACTTATTCCTTGTCAAATGCATTTTGTGCGTAACTTGTCTTTGGGAAATGTATTTGGGAAGTGTGTTTTATGTGATATGTGTAATTACTTCAGAAACTATGGTATGTGGAGTGTGGACTAGTGATGTTTTTATCTAATTTAGCACTCTTTTTGTGTTCTCTCTGACGTATATCTCAGTGGAATTAAATGCAATTATATATATATATATATATGATGATGATGATGATGATGATGGGTACTATAACTATATATTGCAGTGGATCGTACTATTTGATTTCTTTGAGAAATTTCACTGATCACAATCTCTTTAAATGACACGTGACCTTGCTTTGGTTTTTCCCACTATCTTCATTTGCTGCACCATTGCAAGGTTTGGAGCACAATGAAGTTAAAATTCAAAAAGTAAGAGTTTATATTTTGTTCCTATAAGTTCCAATATAGCTTGCTTGCACATCTGAATTTTGTTACTAAATAGTTGATTAATGTAGCTTGAAATTAACTTCTAAATTCTAGTTATATCGACCAATCAAGATAATAGCACACCAATGTATCAGTCTATGACTTGATCTACTCTCTGTTATACTACAACTACTATTAGATGATAAGTTCTATAGACAATATTCTTTAGGCTTTTGTCTTTATGTCCAGAAGAGAAGAGCTTGACAAGGTGCGTTAAAGATATTCTACTTCCAAGTTTTGGAACTCAAGGATGATTGGTCCATGCTTATCTTCAATTAAAAGTTAAAAAAATAAAATTTGTTATGTTTCTCCTTTGATTATTTGATTTCATGTGTGTGCCTGATATATAATATTTATTTTTTAAAGTTTTTTTGATGTTTAGGGAGAAGAGCAATATGTGTGCTTGGTTATGGATTTTTTAGACTATGAAAAAGCTTGAATTTCAATTGTACTTCTTCCTGCCTGGAGTTCAGGTTGGTGCAATTCTCTAGTGTTTCTGTATGCTTTATTGATTGATAGGGTGTCACATGTTAGATGAGTAGGTGGCACTTGTATGTGTTGATGCTTGTGTTGCGTTGAAAATCATAATATAGTTGAACATGGATTGATTATGCTTTCATGGATAGTTTGAAATGCGTTAGGATGTTCGACGAATGCTTAGCTTGCTTAACTTAATTTATAGGTATGGGAAACACTGAATTTGTGAGTTATGTCTTGGCACCATCAAGTATGGATGTATGATAAAGTTGAATGCCACAAGAGGAGAGATTAAACCAGAGTTCTATAACAAGGTTGTGGAATTTACAGAAACAATTAGCAGTTTAGATGTTGTTAAATAGGAGGGAAAGAAAGTGCATATGTCCATGCGCCAAATGTAAATGCACACATTATAATCAGTTGAGCACTATTAAGATGCATTTATGAGAAAACCGGTTTATTCTTAATTGTTGGGTTTGGACAGAACATGGAGAGATTGACGACATGGATATTAATTAGATGAAATTCAATAATTGTGGGGAAGGTTTTTCAGGAAGTGGTGCAAATGTAGAAGAGCGTGATGTGTATGACATTAGCTGGGAAGACAATTCTAGAAGGTATTATGAAATGTTTTTATGCTGCTGGTTCTGCAATGTATAGACTCTAATCCAGAAGATCCTCATATAGAGGCTAAAAAATTTTATGATCTTCTTGAGGTAGTTCAAAAGCCATTGGTGGGAAGGTTGTGTGCACATTCAACTGTTGATAACTGTTAGTATGTTATGCATTAAGGCCAAAAGTAACCAATCACAGGAGTCGTTTAAGCAGTGGGTGACACTAATTATGGCACCTACTCCTAATGGTAGTGCCATACTTAAGGACTACTATGAGGCTAAGAAGTTGGTGCAAAGGCTTGAATTGAAGGCAATCAAAATAGATTGTTATTCAAATAGTTGCATGTTTGTATTGAACTTCTTGTCGTCTGACTTGATCTTTGTTGAGAGATAGAAGACAACTTTTATGCCTAGCTTAGCCATTGATGTTGTGACGGTTTGGTCATTAAATTGACAATTATGAACATTAAATTCACTGGTTACAAAATTTGGTTTGAATGATGATATTAAAGAAAATAACGTGGAGTGGCAAGTCTTATAGCATAATGGATCATGAACAATTAGAGGAACAAAAGAGAAAAGGGGGGGGGGGGGGGTTGTTGCATAAACAAAAATGAAAATTGTAGTGCAAACAATGATTTCATAGCATGTTTGAAATTTTGTGGGAGGCCTTGACCTTGCTAGTTAATTTTGTTGTTGTTTTAACTGGTTTCTAAGTCTCGATCATTACTTGCCTGTTGTCTCTCAAACTGATTTTGGGTAAGTTAAATTTTTTATTCTTTTGTCAAAATTACTTTACAGAAATTAATAGACATAAATGACTTTATATCAAAATTCATTTTATTTCACTAAATTCTAATTCCATTTCGGTTTTAGAGACATGTCATATATACAAGAAAGTAATAAATAAGCTAAACTCGTGAGTTGGTGAGCCAAGCTTGAGCGTGAAATTAAGTTCATAAATTAAATGAGTCGAGCTTGAATTTGGATAAACTCAATTCATTAGCTTGTAAGCTCGCTCAATATTATATATATATATATATATATATATATATATATATATATATTAATGATCTTAATTGTTTAAAATTTTATATTTATTTTTTATATATAATTTCAATGTATGACATAAATAAAAAATTTAGAATTTATTCATAGATAAATAATATATAAAATTAATTTTTTAAAATATTTTTTAAAATATATAAGTTATAATTTATTGATATAAAATTAAACATTATGTTTCTATTATTTGAATCAACTCGTGAGCTTTCATTAAACCAAGTTTGAACTTAAGAAATAGGCTCGATTATTAATGAGTCGAGCTGTGAGCCAAACTCAATTTTTGTGAGTTAAGCTCGAATTTGGTTTAACTCGGCTCAATTCCGCTCACTTTCAGCCCTATTTATTGCTTTCCAAAATTTGATATTTGATACTTGAAATTTGTTGTTTCCTTTTCTGTTAATTCCCAAGCATTTTCCATATCACACATTTACCCTTTTGATTTTCTTATGTCTCCTTGAATTTCAAACTGAACTAATTAGCTAAGTATTTATTTGCTATCTGAACTCAACACACCAAAAACAAGTGGCGCAAATCAGATGCCTCTGTTTTTCTTAACGTGGTTTTCCTCTCAATGTTAACATTGTTTATGTTGTGAAAAAGGAACGAAAAAAAAAATCTTTTTAAAAATTGCAATTAGCACCTATACATTTAAATGTAACACATAACAATGAACGATCTATATATGTACACATAAAAATTGGCCTATGAGGCCTACCTTATTTCTCTCTCTCTTTATTTTGTTCACGTACTCTTGATGATGTTCACAATTGTCTTTGTTCTGCTCTCATCATTCTCAGTTCTTCTTTCTTTGCCACTTCCAAATGATACTGTTGTCTCAGCAAGGTTGTTAGATGCACAACTTCAAAATTTGGGCTTTAACGCATTTTCAAGCCCTATAACATCTGGGGTACCCTATGATGCCAAAGTGCCCAAAACCCTAAAAGGGGTTAAGGTCTCAGCAATGAGGCTTAGCAGTGATAGTTTGTGGCATAGAGGTGTTCAATTCTACAAAGAATTTGAGATCCCAAAAAGGGTTATTGAGCACCCTTTTGTTGAGAAGCTTGTATTGGTATACCAAAACTTAGGCAATTTGTCTAATAAATATTACCCTTTACATGGTTACACATATTTGGCTCCAGTTTTGGGTCTATTGGCCTATAATGGTACCAATTTGTCTCATTCAATGGTACCTGAATTATTGCACATTAGAGCTTATAAAAATCCAATTTTGATAAAGTTTTCTAATGTCAATTTACCACAATCAGGTTCATTGTCTAAGTGTGTGTACTTTGGTTTAAATGGTTCAGTACAATTTGACACACTATTACCCAATAATGTATGTTCAAGTTTCCAACAAGGGCATTTCTCAATAGTGGTGGAATCAAAATCAGTTCCCCCATCACCACATGACCCTAACAAGAAGTATGATTTTTGTATACTAATTCCTTGTTTGGTTGGTGGGTTTTTGTTGTTGGTCATATTGGGTGTAGTTGTTGGTGTTGTGAGAAGAGCCAAACAAGGTGCAAGGATACAACATTTAGAATATGTAGCTGATAATAGTGAAGCTTTGGAGATAAAATATATTGGGGGCACAAAGTTGCCATCAGCAGGAAGGATTCGAACAAGACCAGAGATAGAACACACTTACATTTTTTAGAACAATATTACATTTTTGTAAGGCTCAAATTGCCTCTGACTGATGAGATATAAAATAAATACAGAAATTGAAAGATATAAAATTTTCTTGCATTTTATCTCAACAAAATCTAGAATAGTTTAAAAATTATATAAAATTTGGGTTTTGGAATACACCATGGGAGTTTGGTTGAGTCTGGACGAATTTTACCAGAAAAATTGAAGTTTTGAATACTGAAAAATTATCTTAGTGAATGAATTGAATTATAAATTTGGCCAAGTTTTGAGAAATTTTGGTTTAATCTTTTAAAAATAAATTCTTCCAGATTGCACTACTTTTGCCATGTAAGATTCAGTTTGCCACCAACTGATTTGTGACTACGTGTACGAGATCAAGTTATGGAGCAAAAATTAAAACAAAAATATGAGAAATAATAAAAAATCAGCTAAAAAAATATAAAATTACTTTATTTTATATTTTTTAGTTATTATTTAAATATTTGGATAATATTATATATAATAAATACATAATTGTTTATATTACTTGTATGAAACATTAAATATTAAGTTAAATAAAATAATTTTGAGTTATTGTCTTCTTAGTATCACAGAATTTGAAATAATTATTCAAATTTCACTCAAAACTAAATTTAATTATTTAATTTTCAACTACAAGATGTATCAACATCTACATCAACACATGAGACGGACTAATACCAAAAACTTTGGACACACACAACCTTTTTTGATAAATTATAATAAAAATTTAATTTTAATGTGCTTAGTGAAAAATAATTTTACATGTATATTTAATCATATAACATCACATCAATAAAAATAATTATTTTTTACATTGACTATAATCGTTATCTAAAAAAACAGATATGATTACACGACTGTATAAAATATTTTATATTATTAGTGCATCAAATTAAATTCTTATAATAATATGTTGCTATTTTATTAATATTAATGTAGACAATACTTTTTTTATTGTTTTTAACGTCTTTTTTAATTATATAAATCATTTTAGATTATTTTTTATATTAATAATTAATAATACATATTATTTTTAAACTCAATTTTGGATTGGTTTTGAATGAGAGAATTACTTCGTACAAATGAATGTTGTAGAACTTGTTAGAGGTAATATGTGATAAGTTTCCTTCTATTGTTGTGACTGACGGGAATGAGTCAATGAAAACCGTTAGAGAAGTTTTACCTGAGGCCACCCGCCACCCATCAGTTGTGCACTTGTGTGCATGGCATCTGTAGAAGAATGTGACTCCTAACGCAAAAGATAAAATGTTTTGTGAGGTGTTCTCAAAGTGATTGTATGACTTTATAGCTTTGAGGATGAATGGACACAAGTTGCCGATCATTTTGGGTTGATAAGTACCGGACATTATAGCTTTATGATAAAAGGAATATGTGAGCAAACGCATACTTGCATCGCAAGTTTTGCATAAGATTTTGTACATTTTGGTGTGAGGGTATTAATTCTCACTTGAGGAAATTCTTGAACTCAAGGCACATTATCCTAGAGCTTGTGTAGAACCTTAAGTTACTAGTTCGTGAGCATTGAATAATGAGTTCGGTGGCTCAATTCAATTCAATGTACGACATTCCTGTTATGATGACATGTCTTTACTCTATGAAAAAATTTGCTAAGTCTGTGTACACGGAGTTCATATTCACACAAGTAAAGAAGGAGATTGAGTTTGTTTTGGTTGTTAACTTGGCGAGAAAGAAGGTTTTCCATGTAGGCATATATTTTTTTGTCATGAAACATGAACATTTAAAGAGCATTCCTGACAGGTTGATTCTCAATAGGTGGAGAAAGGACGTCAAGACAGTGGATGATTACAATGGAAAGACCGAAGATATTGGCGGACATAGTTTCTTGCTGAGGCATGGTGCGCTACACGCAGCTATCCAGTGGATGGTGTTTGTTGGTGCAAAGAACAAAGTATTGCTTAACAAGGCCATGAGGTATAAGGTTTCTGTGTTGTTATCTTGAGGCAAGTGACCAAATTGTGGGTCCAATAAAAGGGAATGGAGAAGGAGATGCACGAGATCTGGTTATGGTTCGCACTAAAGGAGAACCAAGCATAAGGTGATAGAAGGGTAAAAAATGGAAGTGCACCAATTGTAGGAAAACTGGGCACACAAAGAAAATATGCACCGAATTACATTGGAAGTCTTTTTCGAAAAAAGAGCAGCAGAATCAGACAAAGGAAAACATATTCAGTGATAACAAGGTTAGATTTTAGTCATGTGTCTTTTATGTTCATGTAACTTGGTAGGGTTGCTGATAGTATGTGTTAGATCACAAGTTTTTGCATGATACATGGCACGTGTTTTTCGTTTGAATTAGGGTGGGTTGCCGCAGTTTTCTTTGCATCATGGTCTTGACAGAGGGTTAGCTAAGGATGGGATCAGTTTTGCAGATGACAACGACGCATGTGAGTGGGATCATATCATAGGAATCATGCAGAGCCAAATAGAGTATTTTCAAATGCTAGGTAGGAGACAAAGGTATCAATGTGTATGGAATTCACTTTTTTGCACATTCGTTGTATGCGTTTTGTTAGTTTATGCTGGACTAGTTGTGAACTTAGCTGCTGTTTACAACATTGTAGGTGTTGTGGTAGTTGTACAATCACACAATCAGGAAATGACACACCATGGTTTAACCACTTATCCTGGTTGCATTTGAGTTACTTCATGGTTATAGAACATAGCCGATGTCATTGACATTACATCATCTATGACTTCTTCCCCAGGGTGCAATGTCCACAAAGCTTGCCTGTCACCCTGGTAGTGTTCGTTAGCAATCAACATCTCCCTGTTGCAGTTTAAACCAACTGATTTCAACGTTACACGACACTGCAATAGTTTTTTAATTTTATGTAGAACACAACACATGTAAATGTAATAATAAGTTTAGACATTCACTAGTTTAGACCCTGTGTAACCTTTTACGTATATCAGATGAACACGATTATAATTTACATGGGGACTTTTGTAGTTGTTTTTCGTAGCATTTACTCTTCTTAAAATCTTTGATAATGAACTAATGCATGTAAGATATTTATACATTATCCCAACATACAATATATCTTATCATTTTCTTAAAATCCCACAAGACATTATTGATTAAACTAAATGCATTTTATTTAACAAAATATTTTTTTCGTTCGTTACACTACAATATTTAGAGTTACACAAAATGCTATAGTTGGACCAAAGTTGACAATTTATGCGTTACTATTTTTTGGGTATTGCCATTCAATGATATTCTGATTGTCTTTCAAGTTTATTCACTTGCTCCGCCCAATGAAAATCACATTATACTCGAAAATAAAAGGAAATCACATACTTCATGTTGAGCTTCTGGGTATATACTATGTCAATACCTTGAAAAAAAGAAGTCATCATACAACTCCTTTTGGTGCATTACTAGTCACATCAAATAAAAATAATATAAACTTGAAGGCAACAGGGCCCCTTGAGAAACAGAAACAAAGCATTGGAGCATAGATATGATATGTGCCTTAAGCAAATCTCCACCTTCCATGAAGGCTGGGCGTCTACTCCATAAAAGAAAGGGACCTTTCTCTTAGACTGTGGTGCAAGCGTGCATCGAAGGGACTTGTCTCCGAATTTGTACTCCAACCTCCTTTGCCAAGTTTTTCACAACCGATAAAAAAATAAAAACATATAACCAGTCATTCAAAAACAAATTTGCAAGTTCGAAGAAATAACAACAAAGTGATTGTTTTGTACCTTCAATGGTTGTTTCTTTCCCTTGGTAGGTTTTGATGGAGGCCTCAAAACATCTTTGGCATGGCACTTGGCAATTTGGTCATCAGTTGTCTTCAGATCATCATTTTTCACACAGATCTTCTTTATGATGGCATCAACTTATTGGTAATGGCCTCAACATCAACAACATTAGCACTGGAATTCTTTGTTCTCTTTTGAGCTTTCGTTCGTCTTTTCAAGTCACCAAATAGAACTCCTTTTCTAGACCCCCACTCCTCTTGGTACATAAGTGGTCTTTAACATCCCTTCTTATATTCCGACCAAAATATCTCCAACAGGGTACTATGTCCATCGACTACATGCTTCAGTTTCTTAATCTCACCGCCTGTGCTTTAACAATGGATCTTTTTGCTCCATCAGTGCCAAACAAGATCTGTTCGAAAAACAAAAACCCAGTAGGGTTAACATGAAGTGCAATGCTTGAATTGTGCTATCTATTTCACATTAAATTCAACAAAATGCTTAAACTCATTACCTCCCATAATTTGTTGAAGACAACATCCATGGTGGAATCCTCTAGTGCTGATAACTCCTCCTCCGTAGCATTTGCTTTGTCCTTGCACTCCTCCACAACTAAGTCATTTGCCAAGGTCACATGAGGAGGCATCATTTTCAAGTCATCACCCTTACTATCCTTCTTCATCTCCGCCATGAATGTTACCAGTGAGAACGTGTTTAACCAAATAAGTTGGTGCCAACGTGTTTATAGAGCATAAAACTATTGTATGAAATTCCAAGTCTGAATGCCACACGAAGATGTTACTTCTCCACTAAAGTAATATGGATGTGGGCTTCAAACTGTGAGGTCCAATAATAACATAAAATCTCCCACCAAATAAGAGGCTTCTCTACAGGGGGAAAAGCTTATCATAGAAGCCACTACCAAATAAAAGAAAATAAAAAGTAAGCTGAGAAAGAGACCAACATCTCTCTCACACAAATTTAAATGTCCTACTAATCTTTTCTTGCTTTCCACATATCTTTCCTTTTAAATAATGATTAATTAGATAGAAATCACTATTCACACATAGTACACATTACTACTACTTAATAACAAGTCTAAAGGACAACTTAGGTTTGACATAATTTTTTAATAGCAAAACTCCACGTTAGTTACAAGTCCTGCCTAAATACTATGACCTCCATTTTCAAAAATTCACTTAGTTTATTTCACAACTCATTAAATATGTGTTGGTTATATTTATTCAATTTAATAGCAATAGTGAATATAACAGATAATGAAATTATGTTAACAAAAAATGACCATTGCTGAGACCTAATGGAGTTAATATTTATGTTATTTTCCTCTTTTTCACATCTAATATCTTTATAAAAATGATCCCGCTAGAAAGACAATGGACTATTGAGTTACAAAATGAACATCTCCCATACTATCTAGAATAACCATCCGAGCACTAGAGATAATAAACATCTTCCCAAAAGCTTAAACTGATTTTGGAGTTCACCAATAGTCAAACTCTTGACCTTTCGAATCTACCACTTTAATACCATATCATGATGCCACTTATCCCAAAAGTTTCAGCTGATGAGAAAAGCTAACACAAATGGTTATATCTCTAATACTTCATAAACCTCCATTATACACATTATACAAATATTCCATTAGCTCATCATACTTTCCCTTATAAAAATAGTAGACATACACGTACTTTTTGAAATTTAACAATCAAGTATTTATGTAACGACTTAAAGAATCCTCGACTTTAATGCCAATAAATTATCATTAACACCATCCCAAATTAATGATCCTAATATTATTTAATGCAAGCAATTTCGTTAACAAAAGCCAATTTGTTTCCGTGCTTTCATTAAAAGAAATGCAACAATACGATATTAAATTAGATTAGTAAAAATGCTATTTAATTTTTGTTATTATTAGGACAAGAACCTAATTAATGTTGTAACTCTTGTCATTAAAAGAAAAGCGTAGTCCTAATCCTAAAGGACCTAAACCCTAAACCCTAATAATTTATATTCAATAAACAATTTGTATCTAGATAAATCAACGCTATACCAAAATCATTCACATTAATAATTTGATAACTAAAGAGTTTCTCTTTTGTAATACGCTATCATATTATTCACAATATTACCAATTATTGTCTCCCTCAACAAAAGTCTTGTTGAGAACAAAGTATCAGTATGTTAGGCTGCGTTTGTTTATAGGTACGAGATACTGGGATAGTGACATAGAGACACAAAAAATTATGTTTGATAGATAAGATATAGATCGAGACATTGTATCTAGAGACACGGAATTAATGTACTTTGTGTCATTTCTAACAGAAAGGATATAGAGACACTAATAAGAGACATAACTTATTTTTCATTTTTTTCTTTCATAATTATATTTTTTTATTCTTTCTATTTTTTATTGAAAAAAAGAGTAAATTAGATTTTTATAATTTATTCTAATTTATCACAAAACAAAATATAAGAATATTAATTTTTATGTCTCTATCTTTTGTGTTTTGTTCTTAGTATCCTATCTTATCTTGTTCTCAGAACCAAACGCAATCCCAAAGAACGATTACCTTAACAATGTCTCTCCTTTTAAATTACGTAAGTTGTAATACTAGGCACCTCAAACCTATTTTCAATTTAATAACACCAACAGAACTTATACCACTAAAACCTTTGACACAAACAAAAAATTATTAAATATTTTTGGTTAAATTACATAGTTGGTTCATACACTTTCAGTGAAATTACAAATTGGTCCCTATATTTTAAAAGTTTATAATTGGGTCCCTAAAGAGAATTAAAATTTGCAATTTAGTCCCTGCCGTTCAAAAAGTAACAGAACATTCTCAGCATATTCTCTATTTTAAACATGTGAGTTGCACATGTCTGACAATAGGGACCAATTTGCAACTTTAGTGAAAGTATGGGGACCAACCGTGTAATTTAATCATTTGAAAATGACCAAAAACTCCCTAGGCTATCTGAATCCACCTAACCCCTTCCCAACTCTCTCATTCTCACTTTCTTACTTTCCAAATCGACACCCCAACCCCAGCATTTTTTTTCTCTCACCTCGGTTCACCGTCACCACGCCAGATCCACCGCATTTGTGCTCACGGATCGGGTCTCGCCTCCTTCCTCCATCTCACCTCTCTCATCCGGCAACTTTTCTTCTCTTCCAATCCCAATACTGAACACCGATAAATGAAAGAGAACAATTCAAATTCCAAACATGCTCAAAGCGAACAATTCAATGTCTAAGAAAAAATAGCAACAAATCAATATAAAAATAATAACTCAATTTATCGGTGGATCCGACGTGGCGACGGAGGCAAGAGGGCACGACAATGGTGAGCTGAGGTGAGAGACAAAGAGCGCTGGTGTTGGGGTGCCATTTCGGAAAGTGAGAAAGTGAGAGTGAGAGAGCTGGGGAGGGGCTGGGTGGGTTCAGATAGCCTATAGAGTTTTTGGTCATTTTCAAATGGTTAAATTATACGGTTAGTCCTATACTTTCACTAAAATTGTAAATTGGTCCTTATTGTCAAACATGTGCGGTTCAAATGTTTAAAATAGAGAATATAAAGAGAATATTCTGTTAAATCAAACACTTTTTGAACGGTGGGAACTAAATTGCAAATTTTAATTTTCTTTAAGGGCCCAATTATAAATTTTTAAAGTGTAGGGACCAATTTATAATTTCACTAAAATTGTAGAAATCAACAGTGTAATTTAACCAATATCTTTCTAGACTAACTCAAAGTAACCTAAGTTCAAACAAAAACTAATTTCTCCAAATTTTTTAGGCCAATTGGATTATTTAATAGTTTAGAAAAGTAAAATTAAAAAATTAAATTCTGGTAACAATGTTATTAATTGAATTAGCAAAAAAAATTTCAGCATGAATAAAATGAAACCTAAACCATATTGCACACTTTGAACTTTGTAATGCTAAAGCCACATGAAACAACCAAGAAATAATTTAACCCCGCAATCAACCCTAAAAAATTTGGATTTAAACAACTTCTAATGCGCATCAAAGAGACAATTCATTAACCTTATTGTAAGTCATTACATGCAAATATAACCAGCGAAATACAATACGAAAATACAATATACAGGATGTTGATTTTTTTTTTACCCTAAACCCTGAACAAAAAACCCCTTAACTAAGCACTTCAAACCCATAACTCGTCCATTGCTCCCTTAAACCATAACACAAATCAAAACACCATATAACCACCTCTTCCAACGTAAAAAACACAGAACTAAAAAGAAAAGCCCTAAACTCACACACCTTCACTAACAAACCTTCAAAATGACTTTTGAAGCTCCCTATTAATCCAACATCTCCCTAAACATTTCCACTTGTCCCCTTAGCTTCTCGTTTTCAACTTCTAGCCTACAAATGCACTCGTTCAATAATCTAACTTCTTTCTCTCTATTCTAACTCAACTGCTCTTTGACACGCCCAAGAATACGATACTTGTAATCACGGATGGTATGTCCGTAGTCGACAGAATCTTCTCAAACATGGTGAATGCCAGTTCTTAACGAGCGAAGCGTTCCTTGTAGCACAAGGGACTGTGAGCAATAATATCTAAATCACTGCCATTATGGGGAAGCACCATCGTGAAGCCAAACATGACAGTCATCACTTGAATTGATATCCTGAGGAACAAATATAGGGATCGATTTGAAAGAAAGAGCAAGCTCACATCAGCATGAGCTCCATGTCTTTCACATGCATAATCGTTGCGTCTGGGACGAACTCCACCACCACACGACTGGGATCTACATGGTTTCACAATATTTCACATCAACAACATTCACATACCTTCCACCAACAGGTGATTGTTTAAAAATCCTAAAAATGTAAAGTACATAAAATAAATAAAAAATACATGACAATGGTCAACTAGGTTGCTACTGCTACTGCCACCTCCATTGTGTTGGTTGTTGGCTGTCACTTGAACAACAGAAACTTGTTAGGATGAAGGGCTTAAGGATAAGGCTTCTTCTAATAATTGTGATAATCTTCTTTTCACTGGTTGCACCGGGGATGTTGACAAGGCAGCAGAGGAGGGGGCAACGCTATGCAGCCAAGCCAAAGCCTCATTTAGATATCGATGTTTTTTCCGATTGTTGTTAGTACTCTCGACTATTAAAACAGTGGGAGATAAATTCAAACCAATTACATTATAGAACTTAACCAAAATACTACAATTACACCTAAACACCACAATACACCTAAATTAGTCACTCCCCTTCGGCATTGCCATTAAGGAGTCACTAATTTAGACACATACACGTATTACATCATTATCAATTGACCAACATTATACCTAAATAACTCTATTACAATGTTCACTATTAATTATATTTCTCCAATTGTTGATGTATTTGAATTCCTTCACAGAAGTGTATTGGATTATAACCCAACCACATTGTTGTATAAAGTTCTTAAATATGTTTCTTTTAAAATTCAATCTCCAGTAACTATTACCATCACCGTATGTCTAGTTAACCAAGCATGGTTCATTTGTGCTAAAGATTATTTGTTCCAGTGATGCATTGTATTCTTCTAACATGAATTGGACAACTACCTCAAAGCCTTCTACCATAGAACTTGTATTATATCATGCATGGATAAACTCACATAATATTATAACTAGATTATTTTCAGCATTTAACAAGTATCCACCCACTGCTATACATTGTTTTGTAGGCACATAGTCCACACATAACCACCATGACAATATGCTACAAGATTTTTAGGATCTCACCAATGGCATGTCCCATTTCAAAAGTGCTCCTCAATTTCCTCTCTTTTTTGATAATTAGCTCCCAATCTTTCAAATTATACAATATGATCTTCCATGCCAGGGGTGGAGCTAGGCTAACTATTTAGGGGGGCGGTGTTTAATAATTTACTAAAAATATTTTATATTACTATTTCTATTGATAAAATTTTAAAAAATAAATATATAATCTCAATCAAAGTAAGACAATAATATATAAAAATTACCACAGTTTTGTATCATGAAAAGGCTATTCGACGTTTTTTTCTATTTTCAAAATCATCTATAATTGAATTTGTGTCAAAAATAGCTGCTAATTCTTTTTCTATATAGATAACCAAATTGTCTGCAAGAAATTCATCAGCCATCTTACTTCGGAGTCTTGTCTTAACAATTTTCATTGCTGAAAAAGCTCTTTCTGTTGTTGCTGTAGACACTGGTAGAGTCAAAACAAGACGTATTAATCTATCAACCATGTGATAAGTTCTTATTTTTTCGTTTCTTGCAACTTGTTGCACAATTCAAAAAGTGTACCAATGCCTTTCAAATGATTTAGTATATCATGCTGATAATGTTACAACTGAGATATCAAAATATTTAACTCATTAGAAGGAAAGTCAAGGGGATAAAACTTCTCTGCTAACTTGCTAATTTCTTCGATATTAAATTATTTGAAATTGTCTTTAAGATCCAAAGCACAACTCAAAGCCAAAAGCTCTATTGTTTGCTCATTAAATCTACTATTTAACTCTTGTATTTGAGAGTCAATTGTTGCCAAGAATGCATCTATTCGATAATGATGCTCAACTGTCACACTTGGTTGACGAGATTGACCTCTTCCAAAAATATATTGTGCACTCATATTAGGAACTTCAATTTCATGCTTTTCACTAAAATCTTTAACTTTTGCAAGAAAATTGCACCATCCACCATCTCTTAATTGTTGAAGAAGTAACTTTGATGTAGAAACAATATGCATTGCATTAAGAATATCTTGAGATTGTTGTTGCAGTGCTTGGCAAAGAATATTAGTGATTCCCATAATCTCTTTCATCAAGTGCAAAGTGAAAACAAATTCAAATGACAATAATATTTTACTAACACCATAAGCCTCACCTCTTTGTGCATAAGTTGTCCCGTCTTTAATGATATTATTGAGAACAATGTTGGTAGCAGTAAACATTTTTACCAAACTGCAAATAGAATTAAAGTGAGAGCTCCATCGAGTATTCCTAGCTCTTTGTAAAGTGCTTATTTGATTGACACCTTTGCCTGTTTCTAATTCATTTTGAGCAACCAAGTTTGTATTTTCAATTGCTTGAGCTTCTTGTAATTGATCATGTCTTTTTGAAGAAGCACTAACAATAGTGACAATAGAGTTTAATTGAGTAAAAAATTCATGAATTTGAAGTACCTCTCTTGAAGCTGCCACCAATGCTAATTGTAACCTATGAGCAAAACAATGTACATAGTATGCTTGTGGAGAATCTTTAAGAAACAAAGCTTGCAAACCATTCCACTCACCCCGCATGTTGCTAGCACCGTCATACCATTGATCCCTAATATTTTCAACTTGGAGATTATAATGAGAAAGGACAAAAATCAATTCTTTCTTTAAAGTTATTGCACAAGTATCGATAACATGCACAAGATCAAAGAATATCTCTTTAACAAAACCATCTAGAGTAACAAATCTAAAAACAATGGCCATTTGCTCCTTTTTAGATTCATCTCTAGCTTCATCAACAATAATACAAAATTTGGCATCTCCAATCTCTTCTCTAATTGAATTTTTCACCTTAGTAGCAAGAATATGTAGAATTTCTTTTTGGACATCATTTGAAGTATACTTAGCATTTTTTGGAACATTTTTCAAAATATTCTTTTTTACTCGTTCATTGTAAGATCCCAAAAATTTCAACATTTCCAAAAAGTTACCTCTGTTGCTTGAACTTTGGCTTTCATCATGTCCTCTGTATGCGCAACCTTGAAATGTCAACCATCTAATGCAATCTATAGATGCTCCTAGTCGAATTCGATTCTTTTCAATCTCTTCTGATGTTTGCTTATGAAGAAGTCTGTCGATATGTTGTGATTGTTTCATCAAATCATCACATGATTTCAGCGCCTTATGATGGAATGAATTGGGACCTTTGCCAATGTGATTCAAAAGAGCACATTCTTTTCCACTATTTACTTTCTTCCAATTCCTGAAACCATTCTCAATAAAAGCATTTGAACCCGCGTTGATTGAAGGTTCCTTAGCAAAAAGAAAGCACAGAAAACAATATATAGCATCATCTTCTATAGAATATTCTAACCAAGATGGGAATAATTTAAACCATGAAGCTTGAAAGCGACGATGACTTTTATCACCAGAAAATGGATAATATCAAGAATTGGTTGATTTGGCCCAACTTTAATATAAGTCTGACGGATTTCATCTCTTTTATTTGGAGGAAACTTCCAAATCATTGGTCGCATTCCAGGATCTCTTTCCAAACGAAAAATATCTAGTTGATTTGGAAGAAGTCGTGGACGCTTTGAGCTATTCAATGGAGAACTTGAAGTAATGAAATTTGATGACCCCTCAAGTATTGGAGTAGTAATAGTAGAAGCATCTTCATTCTCTTGATCTTTTCTTTTAAAAAATGTATCAATGGTTTTGAGCTTACTCATAATTCAAATGGCCAAATAAGTTTCTATAATTAAAAATATATTTAGCAAAAAGTGCAAATTATAGTCTAAATCTTTATAAAATATAAAAATTATATTTCAATTCAAAATAAGATATTAGAACAATAACACTAACATCCTAGTATAAATAATATAAAATTATAATTAAATAGTTAACTAATAAAAAAAAACTAAATATACAAACTAACATATAATAACATAAACTTAATTAACAAATAATAATAAATTAAGTAAATAACTAAATATATAAAAAACATAAAAAAAATAGACAAGACTAACAGAAAAATAATTAAAAAATATAAAAGAAAATTACAATGCTAGATTAAATACAATTCATTTTTTCTATTTTCGTATGACTATGTCTCTTTATTATTAGTTGATTTAGTTCAATAATTTTCTTGACATAAAAAGAATAAAAATAGAACCTTTTTTGAGAAAGAGGAGCGAAGAATCACTTGTTGAACTACTATATTTTTTTTAATCTGCAAAAAATAAAAAAATAAGAGTCAAAAAGGTAAAAGATAAAAAGATTAAAAAGATAAAAAAGAAGAAGAATAGAAAAAGCTGTTACCTGAAATTCTGAAAAGTGAAGGTGAGAAAGGAGAAACTGCAAAATGGGAAGAGTGAGGAAAGACTGGGAAATAAAAAAAGGAGATAGGGAATGTGCTATTGGCCTGGATTTTTTGTATGAATTAAAAGGGGTCTGGAAAAGTTATGGAACAAAAAGGGAGGGGGACTGGGAAATAAAAAAAATGGGGGCTAGACTCTCTCTCTATATATATATATATATATATATATATATATTTAATAAAAATTAAAATTTGGGGGGGAGGGGGGCATTGCCCCCCTTTAGTTGTATGTACCTCCGCCCCTGTTCCATGCCTCCTCTAATGTAGTCTTTTTGTTTTGAAAATTTGTCTGATTTCTAACTCTCCATATAACCCAAATTGTTGCAAACCACAAATTTAACTACCTTCTTTTATCTCCTCTCACATCCTTTTGATCACACCATGATTCAAAAAAATCTCTCACTCACTTTGGTTTAACCCAACTAACGCCTTCCCCTTGAAAGGAATTATACTACAAATATGATGTAAAGTTACAACGAATAAAAAGGTGATCCTCGTCTTCGTTCTCTAAACCGCACAAAATACAAGTTACCTCATTGGCTGCTAATACAATGATCTGAGCTAATCTCTTCATGATATTTAGTTTGCCTAGCAATACAAACCTTCCCATCATCTCTATCCTTGGTGGTACAACTCTTTTTCATATGTTGTTAAAAGTATGATTTGATTCTACAATCCTGCATATTTTTGTGGTCACTGAATTTGTAAAGGACTGGACAGAGAAACTGCCATCTTTCGAATAGCACGAAATAAGTTTGTCTTGAGTACTCGCATTCAAAGATACATTATGTAATAATAGGTGTAGATCTTCATAGTGTTTGCACTCTCACTCAAACAAGCATCTCCTCCATCTTAGGTTCCAAACCCAACCTAAAAAATCAAAACAACGAAACCCCCCTTTTTTGGAACCCTAATCCTAGGGATGGATCCAAGTGCAGCGGTATGGGGGTAAATGTCCCCACTACAATTTAAAATTTTTTAAGTAGTATATGATAATAATATTTATTTTTCCCTATTAGATTATTAAATTTGATCGCACAATAATTTTTTACTCAACTTTTAGTACTTAATCGTCAATTTAAAAATTTTATATTAGATATTCGTTAGAATGATAAATTCTCAGATTTAAACGAAATTAGTGTTCTTTTTTAAAAATCAACTCAAAAGAATATTATTTATCTTCTTTTCAAATTAGTTTTAATTTTTGCGTAGCAACTATATTAATTGAAAGAACTTTTTTAACTATGAATATCAATAAGAGTCGGCTTCTAATTGTGTTGGGAAGTGAATTTTTAAATAATTGTTTAGTAATATATATGGAAAGAGAAAAAATTTGATGGTAGTGTTAAGAGAAAAATTACTTAATTTTTAAAAAATAAAAAACCTAAAAAATAGAATTTTAAATTATATATTATTATTTAAATTACTATTTTAGTGTTTTAATTTGTATATTAGATATTTTGAAGGCTAATCATATTTTACAATAACAAAATATAATCATAACAATAATCATGCTATATGTACATAAAAAATAATTATCCGTATAAAATATATATTAAAATATAAAATACACATTGAAAATAAGTTAAACAATACATGTATTTATATATAGATATATAGTGGTTAATAGATAATTTAATATTTAATTTTTTATATACACATATTATTTTTATTATAAAAATTATTATCATGTTATATAAATTTTGCTCCCACTACCAAAATTTTCTGGATCTGTCACTGCCTAATCCCCTCCCTCCCCACACACTCTCTCAACCATGAGTTGTCTCAAACGTAGAAAATCTCCCCTAAACTTTAATCCAACAAAGGATCTCTCCTCCCCAATGCACTAAGTTTATCATAATTTTTCCAAATTCTCTCCCCAATGCACTCTTTCATAACCATACTGATAAACACAAGCATAACAATATCAAAATCCATATTCAAATCTAAATCCAACCAAGAAATCAATTTTAGTATTAAAACCACAACATTCATAAAAAAGATCAGAGAAAAAGAATCGAGAAGTCAGACTGATTTAGTGAGGAAAATGGAGTCACGGAAACAAATCAATAGTGCCAGAGAGACAGACTCAAAAAAACAAACACAAGGCGGCAGAGAGACGGCACTCAGAAGCTGAGGTGGAGGTAGAGAACACGAGCTACAGTAGAGATGGTAGCTTCAACACAGACAGAAGAGGCGCAGAGACGAGGTGCAGGGATGACGCGACGCAGATAGAGGCAATAGACGACACAAGAGTTGGAGAACCCGGCGACGAGATGGCTGGCGAATGCAGAGGACCCGACGACCGTGCGGTGTCGGCGACAAAGAGTGAGAACGTTGAGGCGCCGTTTCAGAGTAAGAGAGCCAGAAAGTGCATTGGGAAAAAAAGGGGGAAAATTAGGGTTAAGAGGGATTTTTTAGGGTGGATTGGATTAATTAATTAAAAATTTCACCTCAGCATCGTTCTCGTTAGAGATGTGCTCCGGTGAGCTCATGGACACACTTGTTAAATTTTAAAATCATTTAGGGACTATTTTATCAATAACAAAGTCAGGTACTATTTTGTCAGCACTAAATCTTTCAAATACCGATTTGGTATTTACCACTTTTATAATTTGTCGTGTTTCACATGTAAAATTAAACCAAAAGAGCAGCCTATGTATTTTCAACCATCTCTATTCAACGTTCAATGAACTACCAACTCGGTCTTTGATTATTTTTTTTGAATGACAATGCGATCTTTTAAATAAAAAGAATTTTTAAACTCTAAATCCTAAACCCTAAATCCTTATCTTCTACTTTCGTGACATAATATGGTCTCTCTTAATATTTTTCTATCAAGTCTAAATGAAAAACAGATTTATCACATTATATAGCTTAGTTGTCACGTGAGCTTCCTGAAGTGGGTGTTTAATGCCAAGTTGGACACCTATGAAGGTACCAGATCTTAGAGGGTGAGGATTGAAGAAGAAAGGATACTGAAGATTGAGAAAGAGAACAGAGAAAAATGAACTTTATTGATTACTCAGCAGAATGAATGAAAATCAGTTCAATACAATAGCATGCGTCTACTTATAGAGAGTGATGGGAGCTTCTGGAAAGTTTGCTTAAGGGTGTGGAAAGGTGTGACTTGTGCTAAAGGTGTGACTAGTGCTAAAGGTGTGACTTGTACCAAAGGTGTGACTTGTGCTTACTCATAACAGAACTACCTGTAATACTCTCATCATAACACCTATCACCATCTCTACTTGTCTTTGTTCTGTTTTGTTGACAGACATACACTTATCATCATCTCCAGCAAACTTCATTCTACTCTGTTGAGGATGAACAATTCTAACTTTCAGCAATAAGTTGCTGATCATGAACACTGAGCTTGGCACGGAAATGGAGAAAGCTCTCTGAGGGTATTGCCTTTGTAAGAATGTCAGCTAGCTACACTGACCCTGGAATATGGCTGACCCGAATCTCTTTATTGTTGACATGATCCCTAACAAAGTGCAGATCAATCTCGAAGTGCTTGGACTTGGAGTGAAGAATAGGATTGGCAGCAAGCAAAAGTGCGCTGAGATTGTCACAATACAACATTGGTGCTTCAGGTGATGGATATAGCAATTCACTCATCATGGTTTTTACCCAAATTAACTCTGCTACTGCATCTGCCATACTTCGATATTCAGCCTCAGTACTTGATCTAGCTACTACCGGCTGCTTCTTTGATGCCCAAGAGATCAAATTTGAGCCAAGAAAGACACAATGACCACTGGTGGACTTCCTATCATCTGGATCTCCAGCCCAGTCTGAGTCATTATAAGCAATTACGCCCATAGAGGAATCCTGTTTTATATGTAAGCCGTAGCTAGCTGTGCCACTCAAGTATCTTAGTACCCGTTTAACCATTCTCCAATGACAGTCCAAAGGAGCTTGAACAAATTGAGACAGCTTGTTAACACTGTAGCAAATTTCAGGCCTTGTTATTGTGAGATACTGCAAGCTGCCAATGATCGATCTGTATAGCTTTGGATCATAGAAGCTAGACCCACCAAGAGCTGAGATCTTCATAGTGGATGGCAGAGGTGTGTGGCAGGAGGCACAGCCAACCATACCAGCTTTCTTTAATACTTCCCCAACATATTTCTGCTGAGTGAGCACTAGACCACCATCACAAGTTCTGGTTACTTGAATTCCAAGGAAGTAGTGCAGGTTTCCCATATCTTTGAGAGCAAACTTTTTGTTCAGCTTAGCTATCACATCTGTTACAAGCGCAGAAGATTCACCAGTCACAATGATATCATCTACATACACAAGCACATAAGTTTGGAGTACATCAACAATTTTGACAAAAACTGAGACATCAGACTTGGTAGCTGCAAAACCAATCTCCCTTAATCCACTTGCCAGCTTATGATACCATTCTCTTGGGGCTTGCTTCAGCCCATAGAGAGCCTTTGTAAGCTTGCATACTAAGGAGGGATCTCCTTGTTCATACCCTGGAGGCTGCCTCATATAAACTTCCTCCATTAAATCACCATGCAAGAAGGCATTATTAACGTCTAACTATCTGATTACCCAGGATTTGGATACAGCGATGGACAGCAACAATCTAATGGAAGTAGGCTTCACCACTGGGCTATAGGTCTCTGTGAAGTCAGATCCATATTTCTGAGCATACCCCTGAGCTACCAGCCTCGCCTTGTACTTTTGTAAAGAGCCGTCTGTATTATATTTCAGCCTGAATACCCACCTGCTGCCTATGGCTTCTCTGTTGGGTGGAAGGCTTACTAATTCCCTCGTATTATTCCTGATTAGTGCATCATATTCCAGATTCATAGCAGCTCTCCATTCTGGAGAATTCAAAGCTTGCTTCACAGTTCTTGGCTCCACACTGGCAGAAAAGACTTTTGGCTTAAAAATTCCAGCCTTACTTCTAGTGATCATTGAGTGAGAATTAACAGTAGCAGGTAGAGGTTCAAAATCCTCTGAAATTGGTATCTCAATGTCATTGATAGGGATAGGAGTGGGAATAGAGGAAGCTGCTATAGGTAACTGAGGTATGAGGGGTGAGGTTGATGGTTGAGGAAGAGTTGAATATGAGAAATTGGTTGAGTTATGGTTCAAACTGTCTTGAGAGGGAGAGACCTGCTGACTTGAGACTGGATGGCTGAAGCTGACTTGATGAGACTGAGACTGCCTTGGTTCAACTATATTTGACAAAGGCCTAGGGATGAGTGGAATGGTTGGAATAGATGGAGGTAAGGCATCTTCAGAAGCTGATACATATTTACTAGGAACCTGCTGTATAGTTTGCTGAAAAGGAAACTTGTCTTCAAAGAATACAACATGAGGGGTGATAATAACTTTGCCATCTTGAGTGAGACATTTGTATCCCTTGTGAGATGTGCCATACCCAATGAATGTGCAAAGTGAGGACCGAAAATCTAGCTTGTGCTTATTGTAAGATCTTTGATGAGGAAAACATAAACATCCAAAGAGTCAAAGCTGGTCATAAGAAGGCATTTTGCCAAACAGTTTTTTAGTAGGAGACATGCCCTCTAACACTGGTGTTGGAAGCATATTTATGAGCTTGGCAGCAGTAGTAAAGGCTTCTCCCCCAAATCTAATAGGCATGGATGCCCCTGCAAGTAAAGTAAGGCCCATTTCAACCACATGGCGATGCTTCCTTTCAGCAGCTCCATTCTGTTGATGAACATGAGGACATGAAAATCTGCATACAATTCCTGTTACCTGCAACAGCTTAGATAAGCTTTTATACTCAGCAGCATTGTCACTTTGCAACATTTTCAACTTTGTATTTAATTGCAATTCAGCCATTTGTTGGAAGTGATTAAATACTGATTTTAATTGAGCTCTAGATTTAATGAGATAAAGCCATGTATACTTTGAGAATGCATCGATAAAGTTTACAAAGTACCAATGTCCATTAGTGTCTGAAATGGGTGCTGGTCCCCAATATCAGAATATACAAGCTCCAAGGGATGGTTATACACAGTTTGAGAAGAAGAGAAAGGTAAGTGGTGGGATTTTCCAATACAACAAGCTGAGCATTTAAGTTTGGTTACAGAAGAGGGAATTTGACAAGTCTTTAATACTTGTGATACAATATTGCTATGGTTTGGGTGGCCTAATCTAGCATGCCAAATCAGGACATCACCCTTATTTCCTAATGCAGAAGTGTATTCTTCTGGTTTGCTTTGACCAGTTGTGAACTTATAAAGGCCTTTGTGAACAATGCCTTGAAGAACAATCTCTTGAGTGTCTTTGGTTTTTATGCAGCACCTATCATCATGAAATTCAAAGAAGACTTGATTGTCACAGCAACATTGATATACACTCATCAAATTCTTTGTTATTTTAGGCACACATAACAGTTTTCTAAGATGTAATAATCTAGAGCTCAAATCAGATTTAATGCACAAATTACCAACAAAGGAAATTGGCAAACCTGTCCCATTGCCTACTATAACTTGCTCATCACCACAATACTCCTCATTCTCTAACAGATTATGCTCAGTGTGAGTCATATGATGCGTAGCTCCTGAGTCAGGATACCAATTCGGATCTTGAACTGTGGCAGGCGTTGCCAGGACATTACAGAAGTTGGCACGAGGCTGAGACACCTGCTGAGGGACTTGATTGTTTCCACTGCTGTACCCTTCATTGTCATAGGACTGATTGCTTGCTTTGCTGTATCCACCATATCCTCCATTCTCATTTTCATAGTAACCTTCATAGAAGTCTTCACTATACCTATACCAGCAAGTTCTAGCTGTGTGACCTATTTTATTGCACACTTGACACTGTGGTTTCTCAGCCTGATAACCTCTCATATTGTTCATCCTACCACCTCTATTAGAATGTCCTCTGCCACCTGCAGTCTGGCCACTGAATCCACTATTTGTATGTTCTTGAACTGAGGAATCTTGTAGAGATCTACCTCCATTGAAGTAGCCTCTGCCTCCTCTAAACGTGCGTCCTCCTCGTCCTCGAAATCCACCTCTAAAACCTCCTCTGCCAAATTGAGCGATATTAGCTTGCACAAATGTCTCTGGTTTCCTGAACCTTGTGAGCATGCTCTCATGAGCCAGGAGTAGGGCTTCCAATTCGGCAACTGTTATGCACTGAGATCTTGCTAGCACAGAGGTGTAGACCGAAGAATACTCCTCGGTTAAACCATGCAAGATTGCATTTACATGATCACTTTCAGTTATTACTTCACCTACTGAGACTAGTGCATCAATTGTGCTCTTAATTGAAAGGACATACTCAGTTACAGATGCTCCAATTTGAAGAGTACTGAGCTTGTGTTTTAACTGCATTACCTTTGCTTTGATCTGAGATGTGAAATGATCTTCAAGTCTCTTCCAAACTTGATGCATGTAAGTGCATCCAACCATCCGTGTGGTAAACGGTTTACTCATCGAAGCCAAGAGCCATGACTTGAGCAAAGCATCTTATCTTTTCCATTGTTGATACTGCGGATTCAACGCTACATCGGTCTCATCTTCGGTTGCTAGGTATTGCTGAGGAATTCCTTTTCCTGTAACATGAGTTAGCATATCATTTTCTTCAATTGTTGAGAATGCCTGGTCTTTCCATTGCAGAAAATTTTCCTCATCCAACTTCATTGAGATCGCTGTTGCTATAAATCCTTGAGCCATCGTGACTCAGCTTGAATTAGCTTGAACTCTTCTGAATTTGTGATTTTGGAGAAGCTGTGGCACCATAAGCTCTGATACCATGAAGGTACCAGATCTTAGAGGGTGAGAATTGAAGAAGAAAGGAGACTGAAGATTGAGAAAGAGAACAGAGAAAAATGAACTTTATTGATTACTCAGCAGAATGAATGAAAATCAATTCAATACAATAGCATGCGTCTACTTATAGAGAGTGATGGGAGCTTTTGGAAAGTTTGCTTAAGGGTGTGAAAAGGTGTGACTTGTGCTAAAGGTGTGACTTGTACTTACTCATAACAGAACTACCTGTAACACTCTCATCATAACACCTATCATCCTAGAATGGACAAAGGGTTAGTTGTCCACCTCCATGCAGTACAAAAAAAGACGCTTTTTTAAGGGTTTTTTTTTGCATTTTGCAGCGGTTTTTGCGAATTGTGTTGCGGTGATTTCAAAAATGCCTGCAGTTACATATCATGCAATTTGTTTGCATCAGTTTTTGAAAAACCACTAATACTTCAAACAGATTGTGGCGATTTTGGGCCTCCTGTAACTTGCGGCCTTTTTTATTTGTGGTGTTTTAAAATCCCTGTAATTCTGTAAGGCAAAATTGAAAAAAAAAATTGGGAGTTTGAAACTCCCATAATTTTCTGAGCAAATATTAAAAAAAAATAAATTAAAGCCATCAAGCCAAGCCAAACCTATATTATATCTAACAAGTCAATTCTGAATTTGAGATAAAAAAAATACAAAAAATATACTTAAAATTAATTATAGATAATATCTCACTACATTAAAGTTATTAAATTTTAATATAACACAATAAGTAAAATTAAAATAACATGCATATCGAAACTTGAACTCATTGTTCAACTTTTATGAGAACTATCATAAAATATATCAACACCCACCCTTCCAAACTTCTCAGCATGTCATTCTTCTTCCTCTTCTTTGCATCAATCACACAACATATGTTCTTACTGGTCGTCTCTCCCAATGTGTCTAATTTGTTAAGCTCTAACATGCCATGAGTAGCAGCTGAGAGCATGGTTCCACGTCCATTTGTGGGAGTGGAAGAGAAAGAGTCAATGATGGAGGCAGGAATGCTACTCTCGGCTTTGCTGGAAGTGTTGAAGTGAGGAAGAAGAAGAAGAGGTTCATTGCTCTACAATGCCATTGTGGGAGTAATACAATTTTGTTCCTATCCTCAACAAATTTAAACTCTAATAGACTGTTTTATAGATGTCCAAACTTTAAGGTAATAAGAAATTTTTTATTTTAATTTGACTCCTTGTGGCATGTTATTACCATTATGAATGTTGGACAGAGTTCAAGACCTTACAGAAAATACTTTGTATAGCTTGATGATTATATTACATCGTTTGAAGAAGAAACTACAAATTTCTTGATTTTGATGGTTGGAAGCAAAATGAAAATCAATTTGTTGGTGCAGCTGAATTGTTACATGGGAATGTTAGGGAATTAGAGTAGAGAGTAGTTGGCTTAGAATTGCAAGCTAAGAATTGTAAACATATATATATTAAGAATGGTAATAGGTGCCTTAGTGTTTCAGCATGATTGTTGCTTTTGTTTTTGAAATTGTAATTGCAAAGTCTTTATGGCATTTGGTTAGAGTCAAATGATGTGAGTTTTTGGTTAAGACAAAGTTATTAGGTTATAATGAATTGATTAGTTGTTGGAAACATTATCACATTGTTTTGAGGCAACGAAGATGATATGTTTTTATTATGATGCTTGTTAGTATTTATTTATGCAAAATTCACAGCAGCCATATAACAGAAGATAGTTACATACAAATATCACATGAACAACCAAACACAAGTAGGACATATCGAACCCTGATCTTTTATCATATAAATCCTTGATCATTAAAATTTAGGACACTTTAACCCTTATTAACATGCTAAGTATGATATGAAATTGGACAATTCAGTCCTGTCCATTCTTGTTACGATCACTTCAACAAACAGACGTGTCAGGTCAAAAAGTTAAAGTGACAGATAAGTGTTTTTCATTCGGGCTTGATATGTCAGGCCAGAATGAACTCTTTTTCTCTTGAAGGATCGTATTGTCATTCAAAAAATAGTCATCAATCAGAGTAGTAGTTCATTCTTCAATAGTTTCTTGTACTGTGGTCCAAACTGATGAATCATAATGTTTAATTGTTTATAGTTTATATATACAATTTAGTAGCTGGATTCCTCAAAGAGAGAGAAACCAAAAGAAAAATATTGGATGGATGTGCTCCAAGAAACGTTATCTGACAAATGCTGAAATTGAAAGAAAAACTCTATCAACAAAAATAAAAATAAAATAAAATATTACTTCGTGTATTAGATATATGACATGAAAAATGTTGAATTCTTCTATGGGTATAGTGGTAAATTCCACAACGAATATGATTATAATAATTACAGTAGTTATATAATTCAAGGTTCTGAAAACCAAACCAGTCATCAAACTTAAACCCTATACTCTAGTTACTGGTTCACTGGTTTATAAATTTAACTGGTTCAATCATAGTTAAACCAAAAAAACCGTTTTATAATAAAATAATAAATAAAATATAAATAAACACATGAAAATTATTTGAACTATAAATTAATCATTTTTGTGACTAACTTTTAATTTTAAAATCTTTTTGATAGATAATTTAGAAAGTACATATGTTTCTAGCTTTAGGAATTATTTGATCAACACTGGACTTTACTTTGTATTACAATTTACATGTTAGAATTTAAGTAGCCTTTGTTCTATATTAAATATTTTGGATTCAGAGATTATCCTTTGATGATAACCAAGCAAGAATTGGAGTTTTAGTTGTTCCATCAAGCATTACAATATTGTGTCTTCTTAACAGTGGTTGTGAATGAATTCACTGAAAATGGTTCCCAGATCATAGTCCACTTTTATCTGTCAAAACAAAATTGTTAGGCTTCTCAAAATGAGCATGATATCAAAAAATAATACATGGAAGGAGAATAACTTTTACAATGAATCCTAGCGTTAGGAAGGTCACACTCTAGTAGAGTATAAACTATAAAGTAACACATAGTTTCATTAATTCTGAAACCTTCATTTCTTCACAAGAACATAAAGAACAACTCGGTTGCTGCGATAATCAGGATGCCACAGATTTTGATCAATGCGACCAATTCTGAAATTGTTCATTGCAGCTTCTAGGAAGTACTCAAGAATGGCATCTGAAACCAGAAAAGAAAAAAAGATCTCAGAACTTATAATACTTGTGAGGATTAGGGTCCAAAAATGAAGTTAAAAGAAACAAATCCTTCACCATTTCGAAGCTCGCCAGCCAAAAAGAGAGTTGTATTAGGCCCAAAGAGCTGCCCTAGCGTCTCTAGCAGATTGAGTTGATAATTCATTGGTATATTAACTCAAAATCTTGAAACATCTTATAGCACTCTTTATCTTTATATTATCCAGTTCCCTAATATACCAAAATGGATCTTTCTTAATCATGTCAAAAGCCAAACTATAAGAACTAATTTAAAAGAAAATAAATGACAAACTATATCAGTTCATCATGTCACAAAATCCAGTTCAGTTTAGCAGGATCAGTTCAGAGTTCACAGTTTCAGAGTTCATCATGTCACAAAATCAAAGAGCTACTCAATCAAACTCATCAGGAGACAGAGACATGCAACAGTTATTCAATGATTCAATCAAACAATCACAACACCACCCCAGATGAAAAAAGTTAAAAGAACTCCCAAGATTAATACTTGGGTGTATTATTGACCTGTTCAACAATGTTGCCTGCTGGAGAAAGAACTTCTTGCCTTTTAGCAGAGAGCTTGGCCAAAGTGGTTGTGTGAATGGCTCCAATGACAGCTATAGAGTAACAAATCCATTTTTAGCAATAATTTCAAGTTTTCAACAACACAAAATCAATTATTTGATTTCCATTCACAATTTCACATTCAGAAATTAAAAAAGCAGCAACAGAATATCAAATCCATTTTTAGCAATAATTTCAACAACACAAAATCAATTATTTGATTTTCCTTCACAATTTCACATTCAAAAATTAAAAAAAGCAGCAACAGAGTAACAAAAATCAATTATTAATTACAAAAAAAATTAATACCTAGGCTAGAAGCTGGATCCTGGAAGGCTGGAACAGGGCAGAGCTGGCGAGGGTGTGGAAGTGGCTGGGGACAGTGGCTGGGAAGACAGTGGCTGACGTGGTGGTGTGGAACAGAGCTGGCACCGGCGGGAAGTGGCTGCGCGACGGAGGCAAGAGGCGAGACCGGCGACGGTGGCTTCGATTTTCGAAGCTCAAACGGCGGTGGCTGGACGGACGTTGCGCCGTTGCCTTCGAAGCTCGAAGTTGGGACGGCGGCGGTGGCTGGACGGATATGCGCCGGCGGCTTCGATGAGGTTGAGACGAATTGGGGCTACATTCTGGACTCTGGACTGCTGCTTCGCGTTGTCCTGGAGACTAGAAGGAAGAGGGGTTAGGGAACTTAGAAGGAAGAGGGGTTAGGGAACTTAGGGTTGCCATCCCTGCACAACAAGACGCATCGTTTTTGTTTAGATTCAAAAACCGGCCGGGTCACGGTTCGGTTTGACCGACCGGTTTCCGGCCGGTTCAACAATCCAATGGCGGTTTTCAAATTTGTTGGTTTTGCCTTCTGTCCGAACCGTAATTGATAGCGGTTTGCGGTTCGACCGGTTCGACCGTCCGGTTCGAACCGGTTTTCAGAACATTGATCTTGTCACATCTGATCAAAGCAATAATAGCAAGAGATAGATATCACTCCTAAATCTATGCCACGTTAGTTTCCTCATGTGTAGAAAAAAATTATTTCTACACCATAGAATTCACCTTAACAAAAATATTTCAAACATATGTGATGATTGGTCAGGGAATAGAAGTGGCAAACCAACCATATCTCCACTTATGAAAAGTTAAGAAAAATTTATTACTTTCAAGTAAAAACATGTGTCCATGATGAGAAATTGCGAGAATTAAAGTATAAACAGTCTTTGGTAGTCTCTGGACAAACAATCCAAGGTAATTTCGACTTCACACAACTGAAAAACATGAAGGAACTCCCACCCAAGCAAAGGTTCCTGCCAAAAGTACATAATATGCATTAGAAAGCAATCGGCAGAACCAGTACCAGTACCCCAAGCAAGTGGGAACAGACAGAAAAGAAGTGGAAAGCAAAATAAGCAACTGATATCAAAACGTACAATCTAATTTGAAACAGTCGAGTCATGTTCTAGGTAACAGGATTTCCGTTCCAATTAATCATTCAACATTATGTGTGCATAAAGTCATGAATTCACATTTTGTTCCAACAAGCAATTATCTTAGTATGTTTTTTCCCCAATTGTTCAAACAAAGGCAGTCATCAATATTAAAGTATGTGCTAGAACCTACCGAATCAACCATAATTTACATCTACTCCAGTGGAAAGCCATGAGTACAGGGTCAAAGTAACAAACTCCTACCATCTTCAACAAAAGTTGAAATTGAGTATATACCCAAAATCGCCCCTGAAATTTGCATCGTGCCACAAATTAACATCTAAAATTTCAATTAACTGAATCCGATCTCCCGAATTCCAATTTGTGTCTCGTGTTAATCCCTTAGTTTATCTCCATTAACAGCACTGATCTTTTAGACTGAAGAAGTATACTAGTCAATAAAACAAATCACAAATCAAATCATGCAAACCAATAATGTACAGGCTTTTTGAAACAGGTATATATATATATATATATATATATATATATATATATATATATATATATATATATATATATATATATATATATACTTGTAGTAGACTTTGGTTAATCTAGTTATGTATTTTACTTCCTCCAAGAGGTTTTTTATGTTGTAAAGTGGCCCGGTTTATTTATTCTTAGATAACTTATTGTTTGTTCAACAACCTAAGCGAAAAAAGACCTCATGTAAATTTATTTTAAAAAAAACGACAAAAAAGGAATAAATATAAAAATGTTTGGCAACCGGATGGATGTTTCTCCCAAAATAACTATGGTCTCTCAGGAAAAGTAATTAAGAAAAGAAAATTAGTTGTAGAACAAGTTAACAACTCTATTTATTGGCTCATGATCTCATTGTTGCTCGTTTACAGCTACTATTTTTTATGAAACTTTTCTGTCTGTTCAGCTAATGTGAACAAAAATTATGGTCCTATGATAACACCAAACCCAATTTAATCCACAAAGAGACACCTACGAAACTAACATTCTCTAATCCTAATCAAGTAAAAGCGTGAACAATCCCGTAACCCTAATGAATCGGAACGCCAGAATATTGATAACGAGAGCAATTAATCAATCAGGAATGAGGAATGAATCCGAAAAACCCTAGATCAGGGAGAAGCAGAAACCTGGAATGAATCAGGCATTGGCGGTTTTAGGGATGACGGGAAAGGCGATGCCCTTGGATTGGGGGTGATTAAGGGAGGCTCGTTCCTTGATCTTCTGCATCTGAAGCATGCGCTCCATGAGGAGCTCGTACTGGCACTTCTCGTAGGAGTGACGTTCGTTCTCGCACTTCCATGGAAGGTAGAGCTCGGCCTGGCGGCACTTGTTGAGAGGGATGAGGAGGTGTGCGCACTGGTCCCTGTATGCAAGGGGAACCTTCGCTTCCACCATCTCCTCCTGCGTCGCTATCATCTTCTTCGATGAACCGGGAACCTCCATCTCTCACTCTCTCTGCACGATCACTTTCACTGCTGCTAGCTATCTGCGCTTCCTCCCTTGTATTGTTTTGAGTGAAATTGTGGTAGAGACGTAGAGTCTTTAATTTTGTAGTGTTGCAAAGACCTTAACCTGTAGTGCCGTTATACTAACATGAATTATTATTTGGATAACATTTAAAAAATATAACAAAAATTAATGCCATAATTTTTTTATTATTTAACAACGCTATATAATTTAATTGTACTTTAAAAAAATATAAATGATAAAAAAAAATTGGCATTAATCTTTACTAAAATTTTTAAGTATCGTCAAAATTTCATGATAACCACCATGAAAAATATGTTAAAATATTTGGCATTAAGCAAACAAAATGAAAAAATTGTGAATAGAAACAGCTAAATGGCTATGTAGGTTTTCAGACAGAAAAATTAAGTTAAAATGTCAATTGTACAAACACTTTGTTATGTTGGTTTTCACTTTTTAGACAAAGAAAATTAATTAAATTTAATATCAATCATACAAACTCTCTAACTTTTGAGATTGCCTTTGAGCATCAAAACCTAGTGTAAATGTTGCATTAAAAGCAATCAAATCCACACTCAAAATTGATGTTCACTTTCTGAATGACCCCCACCATCTAATATGTGCAATATTTTATTTGGCCTAGCTGAATGTAATAATACCCTAGGCTAAATTGGGTTTATTAACAAGCTAACTATTAGTAAACATCAAAATTGTCATTAAATACATGCATATATATATGCTCTAAGCTCTATTAACATTTTTCTTTTCCCTTCTGAAGCTTCATTTTGTTTAAGTTTGAACACCAAGTTTGATAGCTGTATCGATTGCATCAATTGTGTTATTTTGTTGTCCCCAGAGCTGTGCATATCTTCCTCCATTTGATAAGAGAACTTCATGGGGTCCTTGTTCAATCACCTTTCCATTTTCCAAAACTATGATCTGTAACATTTCCATATAAAGATTTTCAACATAAGTCTTGGCTTGTAATACAGTTCTTCAACATAAAAAATTACAAGTATGTTTTATTTTGTTAAATTAACGATCATAAAAAACAGCTAGACATCAACATGAAATATAGCAGACTCCAGATGGTTTAACGACATAAACTAGGCTTACCTCGTCACACTGCATTGCGGTAGTAAGCCTGTGAGCAATGAATATGGAAGTTCGGTTATTCGATAGCGACTTCAATGCACTTAAAATCTCTGCTTCTGTTGTGCTGTCAAGAGCACTTGTAGCTTCATCACACAACCTAAGAACAAGAAAAAGGACAAGAATTTTTCAAAAAATTGCATAGGTGTACAATAAAGCATGCAAATGGGTAACAAGTTTGAAAAAGTGAAAATAGGGCCTTTTCTTTTAATTAGTATTTTAACTTCAGACAATTGGTATAGTAAATATGGTTAAATTCAATAGTCGAGAACCTATTCCACTATTGATTACAGTTGTGATGAGTTGAATGTTTCTTTACGGGATAACTAGAAAACTCACAGTATCGCAGGTGCTTTTAAGAAAGCACGAGCTAGGGCAACACGTTGCTTCTCGCCACCACTTAGCTGTAGGGGAAAAGAAGTCACTTGGTCATTGAGGAATTTGTCATTGTAAAGATGCAAAGAATTTCACAACGTTTGAATATCACCTTGAGCCCTCGCTCTCCCACAACAGTCGAATATTTCTGAGGAAAATTCATGATAGTGTCATGAATTGCCGCTTGCCGAGCAGCATTGTAGACCTGTATGCATATATGACATAGCTAAGAAATAGCTTGGAAAAGAAGGAATTCACAATGCAAAGAAGTTACCTCTTCTTCTGTAGCTGAAAGCCGACCATAGTGAATATTATGAAAGATGGTATCATTGAAAAGTACCTGAAACATAATCATTCAGGTTTTCGAAACCTCATGAATCTGGCAGAGGCAATGAAGCGAGGTTAAAGACAGATGCTTTGTTCAACTTACAGTGTCTTGAGGAACAACACCAATGAGCTTCCGCAAACTCTCGAGGGTTACCTGCTGAATGTCTTGACCATCTATCCTTATCTGTAAGATACAAGTTGCAAATGAGAAACTGAGAATGTGGGAGAAAAGTAACGAGCATCCTAATGATTAAAAAAGACAACAAAAATCAATGCTAACTGGATAGGATATGTTACATATATATAGATCAATAGAATAAATTTACTGAATCTTTTCTCACATTTCCAAAATGAGGATCAAAAAACCTGAATATCAATCTAAGAATCGTTGATTTTCCTGCCAAGTATAGACAAATTTGAAACATGTCAGATATGCAACTTTATAATAGAGCATAGAATATTAAAGAACCAGACGGTATTGCAGGGTGGACCAAAAAAAAAAAATCATATCTAAAAATAAGTCAGCAGAGCATACATGAACAAAAAGGTACTTAGCATAGCTTTCCTTCGAACTAGCCGTTGCCTAAGATTACAATAAAGTATAATTCCAATACGATAGGAGTATACGACAGACATGACCAAATTATGCACAAATAGATGCAACAGCACATGGCTAAGCGCAACTCATCATATGTATTACCTTTTAAGAAAACAAAATTAATTAATCATGCTGGACCTTACCACTTCCGCTTGTTCCGACAATTGCCACGCTTTTACCAGCTGGCACAACAAGTGATACCCCATCTAGTATCTTTCTTTCTGTGAGGTAACTGAAGCAACAGCAGGCATCAACAAGAAACCACACAAAATAAATGTTGTCATATATACTCAAATGTTGGCAGTGTAAGCAATATGTCATAGAACATTTATTTAATTGGTCACTGAACACAAAACACATTTGCAAATTATATAGGAATGGCAGAACAGCTACCAACCTAAAATGTACATTGTCAAATTCGATTCTTCCTCCATCAAATCTTAGAGGCTTCGCATCTTCTTTATCCTTAATGTCTGCTGTTTCCTGTAAAAGAATAATTATAAAATAAAAAACATAAAGTATCATGCACTCAGGCAAGTAAATAAAACCGCTGGCAAACACGATCACATACACACATATATAGCATATCTTTGAATAAACCTAGTTACAAGAAAAAAAACTCCTTTTGCAAATATCTAATTAATCCCACAACAATGTAAATATTTTATGAAAAAAGATTGAGAGTCCTGACTCATCCTCCTAATTTATAAATAATGAACGTTTCGAAATTTTTCATCTTTTTTATGTTTTCAAAAAATAACATATACATTTGAATTTTTACTCATTTAAGAATTAGAAAAATGAAATAAGACTCTCAGTCTTACTCATATTTTATAAACAAAACCACCAAGAACATACGTAGAAAAAATAATAAAAAAGATATTATTAACTCAAGTATGAATATTACAAAATTATTGATGCCACCAAAATCTCTTGTAATCCAAAGACTCATATCATATAATATTTTGTCTATTATCCTCACACATATAAGTACATATTTTTGGTGAAAGAAGGAAATTTAATGCTCAACAACTATCTAGAATTTAATTACAAGCTAATTTTTAAAAGTTTAATGGGGAACGTACCTCAAGTAACTGAAACATGGACTTCATGTCAACTAGACTCTGTATAGTCTCGCGATAAACACTACCTAGGAAGTTGAGTGGAAGAGACAGTTGGAAGAGAAGGCCATTGACCATAACCTGCATATTGAATTTAAATTATATATAATGCAGACCTTAAAACTTCAATAAGGATCCAATTTATTAGCTAAATAAAGACTTCATTAACATAAAAAAAAAGATAACTGCAAAGAATTTTTTTTTTAACTAAAGAACGGATTACATACAGAAGAACAATGGTAGGAGATACCACCACAAATTATATATGTAGAAAAAAGAAAGACATAAAATTTGATTTGACAAGAACATTACCAAATCACCAACTGTCAACCTGCCGTCCATAATCCCATAGGAACACAGAACCATTGCGGTTGATAGAGCTGTACTAAATATAATATTTTGACCAAAGTTTAACAAAGCAAGACTGCGTTGTGTTTTCAGAGCAGCACCCTCATACTCTGGATAACAACAATAAAAACCACAGCAGCACAAGTGATGTCAATTATAATTAAAAGAAAATCAGAAATAATTGGGGCAAGAAGCATAAATGAAATTTGAGAAGCAACCACCCTTGTTGCTTCAGTTATAAAATATTTGTTGAAGATAAACAATATAGTACAGAATCTACATATTAGTATCTGGTTACTGCTGATATAACAAGATATCTTCATTTAAAGTGTAATACACATGTAGCTAGAGTAGTATCATTATCTCACTAAAGCTTTTGAAGTGCATGAGTTACTAAAGAACGAAAACAATTTTCGACAAGTAAAACTAACTTACTCTTTAGGTACTCATCATATTTATCAGCTTCATAATCTTCATTATTGAAATATTTGACAGTCTATAAAACAAAAAGGGAGGGAAGAAAAAAAAAATCATCAACCCCACACTGGAGACACAAATGCTTAGATGAAAATCAAACTATAATTATCAATCAAAATATTTCTATCAATAACGAAAAAGCTCACCTCATAATTAATCAACGAATCAATAGCCTTTGTACTAGCATCATTATCAGCCTTATTCATGGCTTTCCTGAACTTAGTCCTCCACTGAAAATACAAGAAACATGACAGTAAAAATTAGTCAATATTGACAATTTGAACAATTAAAACTATGTTTAAAAAGAACAAAAAGTGAAATAATGCAACAGGTTGAAACAACACCAGCAAAATATATACTATAAAGCACCAAACCTCAATATATTAGATATTCAGATCAGCTCAAAGGATGATACCTGTGTGATAGTCAGTGTAAACATAACATAAGCAGCAACCGATAGAGAAGTAATCCATGCAAAAGGAGCTCCAAATTTGTAGGCCAGTATACCTGATACCATAGATATCTGGATGGAGACATGTTAAATCTGCCGAAGTTGTTCAAGGAAAAAGAAGCAAGAGTTGGGTTGCAAAAGTAATTGTAAAAATCATTCATGTAAAATCAAAGATGCCAGGAAGTCATGTGCAAAATCCAAGTCCTCATTAATATCTTCAATTTTTAGTAACCAATCTTTATAAAATACATTATTGACGGAATAACTAAGGCATACCTCTAATATTGTGGGGACTACATTAAACACCATAGACGAGAGTATGAAATTTATTGCACGGCTTCCACGATCAATTATTCTACTTAGGCCACCAGTTTCTCGGCTGCAAATATAATGTCAAGGTGAGAAGCATACACAATGAAAAAACAAAAAAGCACACTCTAAAGATATAGGCAAAGAATCATAAATAGATGTGAATATCTTGTAGTTTGATAGTTTAGTCAATAAAAGGTCACATTTAAATAATTTTTCAGAGCCCTCAGTAATGACTGGTTAAGAATGTCCAAGTGCAGGACTAAGCACAAACTAGCAGTTTGGATACATTATCTCACTTTTAAACATAAGCTGAGTGTGACAGAGATGAAGATGTTGAGATGGATAAGTGGTCATACGCGATTGGATAAAATAAGGAACGAAGATATAAGGGAGAGAGTTGGAGTAGCACCCATTGTGGAAAAGATGGTTGAATCGCGTCTCAGATGGTTTGGACATATAAGAAGAAGACTGATAGAACACCCAATCAGGAGGGTGGATGAGATGGAAGATGGACAAGGGGCGAAAGGCAGAAGAAGACCTAAGAAAACCATCTATGAGGTGGTCAAACGAGATCTACATGTAAACAGTCTCTCTGTAGACATGATACATGACAGAGCACAATGACGTTATTTGATTCATGTAGCAGACCCCACCTAGTGGGACAAGGTTTTGTTGTTGTTTTTTTTTTTTGTAATCATCTACAAATACAGGTAGGCCTTCTTCAGTGGAGAAATTAACCATGACGAATAGAGATTACAGGAGGATCTGTTTAACACACAAACCATATAGGCCCATTTCCACTTCCACCACAAATTTCATGGAGAATTCTAGAGACATTTTGTAAATTCCGCATTTGGTTTTATAAAAGCATATTAGCAGCTGATAAATGTAAACATATGAGAATTATTATTTCTCATACCAAGCAAAAAGCCATACCTTAGATGATACCGCAGGTCAAGGTCATGCAAATGCGAGAAGACCTGAGATAGTAAAATATTGACTTAAATTGAGTATTTTAAAATAAAATTTTGTATAATTTGGCAAGGGGAAAAATCTATTTAAAAATGGAATCTAATTCAAATATGTTAACCTATTAATACAAGCAGGTGTATTGGAAAAAGTTTCTTCTCAGGATCCCTAAAGGAATGATGAATATTGAATGACAAACTGAAACCATTGAAGCAACATACCTTCCTAGATACTAGGCGAATTGTTCGTAGTGCTACCTTAGAAAATACCGCAGTCCGCAATTCTGCCACAAAAGCAGCATCCAGCTTATAAAAAAAATCATGCCAAGTCACAAAACATGGAAAAAATGTAACCAGACCAAAAGTGTAAACCAAACTGCCTTCATGGAGACACTGGCAGCAGTATATATGACTAATGAGCATATAAAAGCCAATTCTAGCTCTCATGCGTAGGTCTGGGTATATATATATATATATATATATATATATATATATATATATATATATATATATATATATATATATTCAATTTATGTGCATTTAAGTAATTTTCTCAATGTTTTTATTGTCTGTTTGGAAGAACATGGCTTGGGAAATTATTGGGTTGGGATGGATTCTGTCTTCTTTTCAGGTTTTAAAATCAAAAGTTGATGTTTCGAAAGAAACCAGATTGGGACCTTTATAATTAGTCGTAGCAGATGAGGGCATTATTATTTATGCTTGAGGGATAAGTCATAGGTTGCCCATCAAATTTAGTTGGGAGAGGGTTATATTTTTAACTTCTCTCTGCTGTTCTACCAATGTCTGTTTCAAATTCAAGGGTGTTACCATCTACAATATGCAGAGTGTACCGGCAGCCTGTTCGACTCAAACTTTCCTCCCTTTCTTTTATTGTTTTTTTTTTTTTTTTCCTTCAGAGGATGCACCTCATCTTCACCTTCAGGCCTAGTCTACCTAATTTCTCCTCTAGCAATTCTCATTTCTCTGTTATATTTAGATAAGTTAAAAAAAAAGAAAGAAAGTAAAATCAATAACATTTTTATGGTAGATAAATTATTAATATAAATACAAGTCCAATGAGCCTAAAATATAACTCCAACCCAAATTCTTTTGAGAAGGCAACGGATTATAATTTAACATGCTAAGCCTGCCAATTCCACCCCCAACCCCCGGGATTATGGGAAACCGAATAATAACAATATGAGTATTACTAACACCTATTTTACTATAACTGAATCCAGGTTTAGCTTCAAAGAGAAATAACAGGTAGACATTTAACTTCAAATGGCACATTCAACAAGTACACAAGTAGCACATCAACTGAGTTGTAAATACCGTTGAACGCTGAAGCTCCGGTACGAGCAATTCCATATCCAACCAAAACAGCCACTGGTGTCGCAAAAAGAGCCACTGCAGTTGAATTCGCAGCCGTAAAAGAAGCAAGAGAATTAGCATTGCCTGTGGCAGTTGTCAACCAATCAACAGCCAGCTTGAATAAGAAAGGTACTTGAACATTCAAAACCTGAAGAAACAAAAAACAGCAAATCATTCAACAATTAGACACAGCAGCAAAGACCAAAATGCCAACTGAGTGAATTTGACAGACAGAAATGGTTAGCATCACAAAATTAATCAAACCACAACAAACAACAAACAACAAATCAATCCTGACCTTAGCTCCAACAAGGAAACCCAAAGCAGCCACAACCCGAAACCGAAATTCAGGATTCTCTTTCATCCACAGGTAACTGGCAAGCGTCCGAAGGATCTTCATATCAGCAACTTGATCCCCTGAAGCTGACTTAACGATGCTGGAAGCATTCTTTTTGTTACTGGTACTCTCATTCTGCTTAGGTGCAGCTGCATCATCATTTTTAGTTGAAGTTGAGAACAATGCTCTTCCATCTACCGTTGAACTCTGCTTCATACACAATTCCACAAAGTCATCATCAAATCCATTGAATTTCAACTAATCAACAAAAAAGTTCCTTCAAAGAAAAAGTAAGAGGCATTTTAACGAACAGTTTGTAGTATATAAGGCCTGGTTACTCTGCCATGTAGTGAAGGAGATGAATTTGACGAGGAAGAGGAAGGTGATGAATCTGAGAGGAACCCCTTGACAGAGAAAAGCAAACTTGGGCATGTTGTGTGTTGTTGCGGATGATTTCCAAAACCAAAATTTTTGCTTCCTATGCTTCTGTGAATTGAGTTTCTGCTTATGCCAGTAGCAGTTAAGAGCAACCGAACACGATTTCCACTCACACTGTGAGAGGCAAAAACAGTGGTGGGTCTAACATCGCGTTGAAGAAGGTGCTTAGATGCAGAAGCAGCAGCAGCAAGCATAATTGTTATTCTGAAAACCGCAAAATCTGAAACTTTTTGTGTTATGAAAATGGGTTGGAGCCAAAACGAAGAAACATGAGAAGAAGAAAAGGAATTCTCTGAGGTTTTTAACGGATTTTGGATGGGCAGTTTGGAAACCCTAAATGGAACTGACTATTCAGAAGTGAAGAAGTTTTCTTTGTCGGTCTAGTGTGTATTGTGCAGAAATGTTACTGGTTCAAAGGGAGAATTTCTTATACATTTTCTTGTGTACATTCAAAAAGGAGAATATGGAATTGAAATGTGTGAGAGAGAAAGAGAAAGAGAATATGTTAGCGTGGTTGCGGTTTTTTTTTCTAGTTTGGTGGGGGTATTTCTTACTGGAGTTCAGTTTAGTAGTTACTAGTTAGTGTTAACAAAAATGGCAAATGATGATGTTTCCCCCCTTTTCCCCTTTATCTGAGCCAAGTTCATTCTGCATTTTCTATCTGGCAAATGTATATGACAAGAATGAAAGATCTAATAGGCAATTAAAATATTAGATCACGTTTTCGTCTAACTTCTGGAGATGCTTATGACTTTCTTTTAAAAAGCAGTATAATTATATTCAAATTAAAATAGTAAGTGTAATTTTTAAAGTTTAATCATGTATTTTAATAACTGAATTTTTAAGTATTTTTATTTGCACCTGTAAAACCCATTTTCTAGTGACTTGAGTTTATACCAATCATTCATCTTGCTTCACCTTCGCCTGTCTCACACCTCATGGTCTAGTATAAAACATGATACAAATATAAAATAAAGACACACATCTATATTTAGTAATAAAAATAAGGTGAATGCTATCTTACCCTCTCTAAAGTAACATATTCTGATGTATCCTATTCTAATTGGGTGTTTATTTTAACTTGAGTTACTTTAGTCTCGTGAGAGTTAATAATATCTTTGGAAGACGGTAACGATAAAAGAAGAAAATAGAATACCCAATAAGACAGTGATACTTAAGAGGCACAAATAAGGAAGTGGGGAGGAGTAAATGCAATTAGAGAGAATTGGAGTACGTTTTCTAGAAAAGAAAACGGAACACACCCAATAAGACGGTGATACTTGGGAGGTCCTTTTCTGACAAAATGATTTGGGAAGAGAAAATAAGACACCCAATGTTTGGGAAGCATAATGACGAGACGACGAAGGAGTAGGGAGGAGTAAACGCAATTAGATAGAGAGTTGGAGTACTTTTTCTAGAAAAATAATTTAGGAAGAGAAAACGAAACACCAATGAGACGGTATTGCTTGGGAGGCACACAATGACGACGATGAAAGAGTGGAAAAGGTAAGTCAAGTTAAAATAAACACCCAATTAGAATGTGACACTACATGTTACTTTAGAGAGGATAGGATAACATTCACCTTAAAATAAGTATACAAGACAACATATTTCACAATCCAATATTTTGTCCTAAAAGAATGGATGAAAGGATCAGAAGCTTTTGTATCTCTATTTCTATAACTAAATGGTGTAGCCACATTTAGTAGCAGCTTTTAAATATGCTCATTTTGCTGTCTATCATGACTTCTTACTCAAGTTTACAAGAGGATTTTGTCAACAAATCAATCATTCTTGGGTAATTGGAAGCATTTTCATCAACTGCCATGCAGCTTGTATAATTGAAGCCAAGCTGTAGAGGCTTGACACGAATAACAAGTCATGGGAGTTCGGCTATATTTTTATGTTGGTTGCCGAAGACCTAACACAACCCTCCGCCTTTATCCGGGCTTGACACAAATAACAAACACTAACTATTTCAAAGAAAAAAAAACAAACACACACTTTGCAATTGATTTCCAATTCACATCTCAAGAACACACATTGACTTGAATGAATTTAAAAGAATAAATACTATGAACAGCTGAGTCAAGCACAATAACTCCTAATCAGGTTACCTTATGAAACCTTACTCCACATTCTCTTGATATAATTACAGAAAATCCCCTATCTTAGGTCAGGGTTACTACACATTCTATTGTACATCTTAATAACAATCATCCTAGTTAACTGTACAGCCTCTTTAAGAGTAATGCACATGATTGAAAGCCTTCCTGGTAAGTGGTATGCCATATTACATCCTATCTATCAAAATATGTGAAGCTGCAATTGACTGCAATCTATCCACAAGTACACTAAATTCTCCACTTTCCACGTCTTCCCCTGTCTATATCAACTAGCCTCGTTGATGATGTAGCAGGTAAAGGTGCTGACAAACCAATAGATTCTGGAATATCAAGATTGACTCCCATAGCTGGCCCTGCCATTGCACGCTTCATGTCCATCTCATGTAATGGGCGAACCTCGAACCTTACTTTGGCAATCTAACAATCAAAAAGCAACACAAACATTAATTAACTGAAAGTTCAAACACGTATAGCAAACTGCTGATCAGTCAAGAAGACCATACTATTTCGAGATGAAGAATGGACGCATGTGCATCAGCAAGCCTCTTTTGCAATTCTTCTATCTTTTTTGTCTGATACTCAGCATTCTCCATTTCATTCCCTCTTTCCCCTAATTCTTTATATAAAGCTGCAGGAGCCAAGTGGAGAGTACAACTTGAGGAAGGATAACATTTTAAAAAGGAAAATAACGGAAAAAAGTTACATCTACAATGGTTCAGAGCACCCTTTTGAACATGCTTTTCATAGTAGTCTACTAAGATATGCATCCTTTCAACCATATCCAAATAATAATGGCAACAGTTTCTCACAAGGTAGGGATGCTTACATTGTCAAATGGCCAATGATTGTAAGCAAGCCATTTAATTCTAAATCCTTCTTAATGATTTCGTCCACAGTTGTGTTGCACTTAAATATCGAACTGCCTCCCATATGATCTACTAATCTTTAACCTGGGGCTGGGACTTCTACAATATAGAGGTCTTCTCCAATAATAAAACTACCTAGGTTGAGATTATAAAATAATTTTTAACAATAAGTGCTACCCCATCTTTCTCTTTAATACTTTTGTTTCTAGTTCCGAAATGTCTAATGTTTATTGATCTAAACAAAATTCGCATCTGTGCAGGATAGAGTTTCTTCTCTGAATCCATATCCAAAGTAAAAAGGCTGAAGAGGATTGAGAAGAGGGTATACCGGAGGATTACCTTTCACAACAACAACGACAATAATAACAATAAATCCAATGGACAACAGATTAGTTATATCCTATACATAAAACCTAACAGAAGGAACACCGGAAAGGAACAGAATTGTAAATTAGACAATCAGTCAAAGCAGTTCACAAAGGGCCGAAATATACACAATATACACACAAGACACTCTCTTTCAAAGAAAAAATAAACCCAACTACTCTGGAACAACTGCAGAACCCAGAACATTCTAGAGGCTCTCTGAATATAAGAATAAAAAAGCTTCACTTGATTACTGTAGGTATAGACATGTTGCATTCACAAACTAAGTAGTGTTAGAAAGTACCTGTCAAAATAGATAGCACCCATATCTGAGTTGGAGTATCAGAAAGCTTCTTTGCCAAGGTCAATGATGATCTCAATATCTCCCTGGCTTGTACAGTATCATGCAATGCAAGAGCCAAACTGCCAAGGATCGTCAAATATTGGGAAACAAGTTGAAGGTTACCCAAATAAGTATGCGTCAGCTGCAATCCCCTTGCCAGACGATTTCTGCAAAATAAAAGTTAACTTAAAAGGAAGGAAGAAAAAGAAAAATAGCATGCTAAGGGTGATTATTGAGATTGCTTAGAGGCGATTTGACTGGTTAGAACTCTTATTGGTATAACCAAAGTTTTCAACTAAAACAAGTTACTAGTGTCAAACTATTGATTGGTTGGATAGAATGTCCCTTCAAATAGTTGTCTAGTTGAATTGGTCGGTTGGGTCTAAAGGTGGTTTTCTAAACAATGGTGTTTGTATATCCCTCCCGATTCTCTGGACATTTTACTCATCTCTTCTTTACAATGACATGCAAATTGATAAATCATAAGATATACCTAAGAAGGCGATTAATTTATCTAACAGTACTTTGATCTACTGCACTTGTGAATATAAACTAGTTACTTTTACCTCAATAAATCAAAAAAGAAAGATAGTTCTGATGCAGATCTATCAAGTATTACATATTTTATACCCAAGTAATTTGTATAACTGCAAATCAACTCCTAGTTCTTGGAAAGATCCTTTGCACACATTCAAAACAATTTTTATGGACAGACAATCCTGGTTGAACAAAACCTGGCTAAAATACTTGCCTTGCTTCTTGAAGATCCTGTCGCTTCATCAATAAAAGACCATAAGCAAAAAGAACACCAGTTTTCTCTCTGACTCCTACAAAGGAATCCATAACACCGTAAACTGGAGTAATCAAATCGAGAGCCTGCAGGAAAATTATGATTTGCTTAAAACATACAGGTGCTGGAATTAAATTACTAGATGAAAATATGTAGCAAAAAATCAATTTGGGATTGTAGAAGCTGTTGAACCTGTGAAGAAGATTCAGCATCACCAATGCAGATATACGAGACAGCTGCATAAACTTGACACATAGCTTGCATTGATTTGCTCTCTGTAAGCTGCACAAAAATTTGTTAGTTTCAATATCTTTCAACAATTTATAGTAGTCACCAATTAGAAAACTACAAAATATGGGCCTATAGCACAACAAATCATCATGTCAATTTGCCACAATCACTAAAGCTGCATACACATCTTGATCACTACTAAAATATGACATCTATCGTTATGTTACAGACACACCTTTACTGCTTCAACAAAGTGAAAAGCAGCTTCATTATAACAGCCAACAGAATGAGCATATTGGCCTCTAAGCATCTCAATGATGCTCTCACATGCCTGTAATATAGTTGGAAACCGTGTGAACCAATTTTTCATCTGTATCAAAGCCTGCAAAATTGCATAAAATACCATAAATTATTTCAGCTCTGGAGCATAGTAGGACACAATTTCACTGCCAACATTTTTAAATCACTAGTACAAGAAAATTATCATCATAACAAGCCAGCTAACAAGGTGACATGTTTCAATTGATCCTGAAATATCAACGAAATAAAATACAAATTATCATGTCTTCTCATCTATAGAACTGACAAAATATACCAAAAGCATCTAAACAACCTCTTGGGCTTCTACAAATTCTGCCCGAGTGAGCTCTACGGCCACCTTGTTTTCAAGAAACTGAATTAGTAGCATTAAGTACACACCAGCCATCCAGATAGAAGAGTGTTTCAATTCCACTTCTGCTAAAAATGAAATTTCAATAAGGTTGCATACGGAAACCTTGTAAATAAACAGCATGAGCACTTTGAAGTTTGAAGACAATATAATGCTAATGAATCTCACCTGTGACACCATCAGTGATTCCAAGCTTCAATAACTCATCTGCAAAGAAGAAACATTACTTCAATAGAGAATTGGTAGTACTTGCAATTCCTGCATAATGACTTTGCCCGTATTCCGTTTAAAAAACAAAAAAGTTGCCCACAAACCTTGAATGATTTGCATTCCAGACTCAAAGCGCTTTGTACACTCCTTAAAAAGTCCTTTCGGTCGCCCAAATATAACAACTATTAGATCAACCAATGCATAGACAGCACTTTTAGGAAGCCATTCACCATCAATCGGAGGAGGTGCCAGTGGAAGCTTATCTCCTAGTGTCCTTCTGACATTACCAAAATATACAGGTTCCAGAGTTTCACACCCAGTCGAGCTCAATCCATTCATGTTTTTTAGCTGCTCCTGAATCGTTGATTGCTTTTTAGATAATGCTGCTCTATCCCTGTAGTGAAGGTCAGACCGAGAAAGGCTTTGATCTAAAGCATTGAGCTCCTTCATTAGCTCTTGCATTTGTTGTGTTTGCTGCATGTCAGCCTTCATGGCAGCATCCAGATTGTCTACATGGGGTGCAGCATTCTTGTAATCGCAGAGCCGCAGTCGATAGAATATGTGCAGTAATTCATTATAAAAGAGTAAGCCAGGGCATTGTTGTCTCTGATGAGACCAGACCATGGAAGAAACAAAAGAAAAGGTTAAGTCTAGCGAGTTCAGTTGAAAACATGCATCTGTCTGAGTGTTCTTTGCAAGAACAAAAAACAGAAAAGCAAAAAGTTAAAGAATCTGCACTCACTTTATCAGGCTCAATTGACTCCCAAATCTCACTGCATCTCTTAACAGCTTGCTCAACCAAATTATCATCATCCCATTGCATGAGGTGGACATGTAATATTGAGGTAGCAAAAAACATCTGGTCCATTATATAAAACAAAAAAGTATTGTCATCCTTTTGGATATATTTGGATGGGGGATAAAAATGGGACGAAATTTTTCATGGATAAGCTCCATGTTTAATTACACATCAAACTCATCTATGACAATTTCTAGCCCATTCTAGGGAATGTTTGTTGGAGGATAAAAGTGCTCTAGAAATTTTCATAGATGAATTTGATGTGTAAATTTATGCATGAAACTTATCCATGATACTTTCAGCTCATTTTTACTCCCCTTCCAAACATAGCATTAGTGGTAGAAATTCACTGTCAAATTACAGGTCAAGTGCAGCGAAGGAAGCAAACAACATGTCACTTCGTGTAACCACCGGCAACATACCTGCAACTCTGGGTTGCATATTTCAGTAGCAGTGGTATATCCACATTCTAAGGAAGATATTGAACCCCGGTAGTCACCCTCAATTGACAAAGCATTCGCAAGCTGCGAATTGAAGTTGCAGGACCACAACTTCATTGACATCCTTCATAAAATTAAACTAAAAACTAAGAATATGTAATTCACAAACCATTAGTTATTACTGAACATAATATAAAATGGACAATGTATAATAACTTTCCAGTTGCATGCCTATACATCATAATCAAATATCGAACAACTTTGATGTATCAAATGCAATTTCCAGACCAAAAATAAAGTAAATGTAATCATTATTATTGTTATTATTATTATATGTAGTACTACTATACACTTCATCCAGGTAACACGTATTAATCATATATACAAAGTTTCTCACAAAATAAGCATATAATTCCAATATGCAAGTTATAGCTATTATTTTCTTTTGGTCATGGTAAAATGATTACAAGATAACGAATACTATCATTTTCTGTACAAACTACAACTTAACAGACCTATGGATTTGAAGGTCCATAACAAATCCTGAGTCACAAAGGTTATATTTCACACTAACTAGTAAAAAAAAAAGCAAAGCTAAGTAAATCAAATAAAATAAAAAAATGAAGCTATGCATACTCATGTCCAGCCGATGTCGTAAGCTCCATGGAATAGATCCAACAAGATGGTAGCATTGGCTAAGTAAGCTATATGCTCTGCACTTCAATTCAAAGCATGATGGTATTGACTTTAAAAGCAATTGCTGAAACAACAAAGAGACAAAAAAAAAAAAGGAACAGTCAGCACTTATATAAGATCAGCTCCATTATCAAATATCTCTAGAGTTCCATTAAAAATGTCAAAAATACTCTGATAAATTGATAATAAGCTGTGAGTTAGCCTCTTATGATCGCATGACTTAAAGCTAGCACCTCCATTAGGAAAGAACCTGGTGAAAGCATGAGAGTCCATTTTAACTATGTAAAACTAAGTAAACATTTATCAATAAATAACACTAGAATCTGTGGCGATTGGCATTTTCAAAACTCATAATTTTCACCTTACAATTTTCAGTTGGATTTTTTAAACCAAAAAATTTATTCCACAATAATTAGAAATTAGGTCAATAATAGTAGTTGATTGTCTTTAATGACCAAGGTTAACTTTTTGAACTTTTTGAATTGCCTTGTTAATTTATATCAATTCTACACTTGTACCTTTCTGGTTTAGAATTTTGCAACCTCCATATCAGGTTGGGCATTGTATCATTCCTAAGTCATCCCTCTTATTGTGGTTTTTTAAGCTAAAATGGTGAGTTAAAGTATATAGTTACAACATAGAAACCACTAAAAATATGCAAATTTAATCATAAAATTAGTGTATGAATTTTTCTTTTCGATTTCCATTTCTGGAAGCATGCCGCTTTATACACCAATATATTACCTAGCCAAAGTACAATTCAAAGTATCAGCTAAAGGTTCCAAACAAGGCATATTTAGCAATTTAGTAAGTTAACCTAATTTCCATAGAATTCCAGCTGCAGATCAAGCAACATGCAAAGCAATCCGTATCCCGTATCCAACCCAATTCTTTCTCTACACCACGAAGAAGAGAGATTCTACAGCAAAACACATCTCTTTAACTAACACCAGCACTAGTTTTCTCCTTCATAATTCTAGCAATTAGTTCTGAACCTCCCATCTATTGCTAAATGCTATACTATCCCACTAAACTAGTAGGAGAGAACACAGAATTCAAAAACCTACAGCAGAAACTACTTCTACTCCAAGTAAATCAAATTAAGAAACTTAATAAGTGCATTAGTGCGAGAAATCATAAAGCAAGATAAGAGAGGGAAAAGAAATGGTACTTAACAGAGCGTTCAAGATGGGACTTGGCGTGAGAGATGTTGTGAGAATGGTGGAGGAGCAAAGTGGCGATGCGGAGGCGCGTCTTGACTTCAACGATCGGAAAGAATGAAACCTGGCTCTGGCATATGGCTTCAAGGCACTTCACCGCTTTCCCTATCTCGCCTCTTCTCTCGTGAAACTCCGCCAAACCCCACAGCCCTTCCGCCACCGCCTCCATTATTTTCAGATTCAACACCACCCCCACCACCAACCTCCTCTTCTTCACCACAACAAAAATTTCTTCTTTATTTTTTTATTCTTTGCTTAGTTTTGCTTTTTCAGGATAACAAATTGAAAAAAAAAAGTAAAAGGATAATTAGTTAATTACTCCTCTGGTTAGACAGTGAAGTCAAGGACGGGTGAAAACGAGAAGAAAAGAGAAGAAATTGAAACAAGTGAGAAAAGAAATTGCCAAGATTATTTATTTATTTTGTAGGTCTCGAGAGAAGGAACAAAAAAACAAACAAAAACCCTTGATGGGTTTCACCTTTCAAGTTTCAAGTTAATGATACTGTTTTAGTCCAAAAATTTTTCCACTGTATACAATATATCAACTCACCAAAAAAATATATATCTCAATATTTTCATGAGATGTGAACAAGTTTGGATGCATTTTAATATTTTATAATTGTATAGGTATCACATTTTACAAAAGAACATGCATAGACTATGGAGTATGGAGAACTAATCTTTTAATTAATTAATTAATATTATTTTTTTTTAAAAAATCATATATTTTGGTAAATTTAGGGTTACGAATATTGAAATTTAAAATTTAAAATAAAAAATATAATTCAAAATATTAACTGATTTTGACTAAAAATATTGATTTCTCTTTAAAAAATGGTAAAATGAGAAATATTTTATAACAAAAATGCTATTCGTACACTAAATCAACCACTAAAATCAACTACTAATATATTTGTATACATGTGTATTTAATTTATTTTCAATGTGTATTTATATTTCAATATGAATTTTATACTAGTGGTGACTGACTTTGGTAGCTGATTTTAATGTACACGTAGCATAACTCATTTTATAAATCATGAGTTAACTATGTTGATTCTGGGTCATATTAATTAATATTAATATAAAGTCATATATATTTTTAATATTTTTATCATTATTCTTAATAAAATTAAAATTTACACCTCCAAACAAGCTTAAATAGACATATATCATCCACAACCACAAGGGAATATATATACCCCTTACATGATTAATTATCTTAATATTTTTTTTATATATCAAATGTAGTTATAAAAAAAAAACCTATCTTAAGATATATTAATACTCGTTTGCCCCCTTACTCACCTACTTAAATTTTTTAAGCAGAAAATTCATATAAAATATATGAGTAGCTAGGTTCTTGCAAGGAATTGGCCTTTTTCTAGTGAATCTAAATAGTGTGAAGGAAAATAACAACTAATGTAATACGGAAGTTATTTTTTCAACTAACCACAACCCTAAATTTTGAGTGTGTTTGGAATAAAATAATTTTGGAATTATTTGATTTTATTTAAAATAATTGAATTGAGAATAAATTATTGTGTATAAGATCATTCATGTAAATAATGATTCACTTAATTTAACAAGAATTTATTGTACAATTATATGTTTGGATTGGATTACAATTTAACAAGAATTTATTTTATTTGAATTTATAATTTTATATTTTTATCTTTGATTTATTATATAATTATCTACTACCACTAACTTTGGTAATCCAAGTCGAAAATTCAATCTAACAACTAAAAAAATAATATTTTTTGTCAAAATATTTTTAAAACTTAAAATAAAAAAATAATCGGCCCATCTCATTTAATTTACTGGGTTGATCATAAACCTTACAAACTGAAAAATTATGGCATGTGAATATATTGTTGGGTGTGTAACAAGTGAGTGAACAATTAACTAATGTGTGTGTAAGTGAAGGTGCAACAACTACAAAAGTAAGTGGATGTGTAACGTGCATTGTCGGAGAGAGTAAAAGAGAGCAACAAAAGGGTGTTATAATTTTTTATTTATTTATTTATTTTTTTTTTGAAATTGAGAGCTGGTAAATTTTTTACTTAGTAATAATATTCTTAAAATTGTTTAAAGATAAAAATTGTGTTTAGTTCTATTCTCTTTCTCATCTTAAAATTTTAATTGTGTTAGTCTATTTTATTACTCTAATACCCAAAATATTTGCTTATTTTTACTATTGAATTAACTATAATTCAGTATTTAAAAAATTCAGCCACAGACAAAATGTTCTTAAAAGAAGTTATCGATAATGATTTAAAAATACGATAAAAAGAATCAGTAAATATTATATTTTTTATAAATAACAAAAAAACTTTCATATTTAGTAAACGACTTATCTAATTGATCTAAATTTTTGTGGCAATATTTAAATAAATATTTAGAAGGTCTACAAAAAATTTAGAATAAAATTTGATCTCTAGATTTTTCTTTTCATTTTTCAAAACAATGTGATCTTTCACAATATTTTTTTAAAAATATCATTTAACAAAAAATTACCAAATTTTGAAGATAAAAATATCTTATTTTTCTAATAATGATTGCAAAAATTTGTATCAAAATTTGATCTCTAAATTCATTATTTCAAATATATATTTAATATCCAATTCTTTTTATCGCATTTTTAAATCTTTCAAAAACTTATTTATCGTTAGCATTTTTTGTGGGTTTTTTTATCAACTGTGTGAACTTTCGGTACCATTTTGACAGTTTACTCTTTACTGTTCATGCAATTCATGCAAGTTGTGTGAGTTTAATACCTTATAAAATTATTATTGTTATTTTAATTCTTTTTCCCCTACCAGTAACATATCCATCCTTAGTGAGCCATTTAAAGAAGAAATTCACTTCTCTTGTGGGAAAATGACCATAGAAATAAGATAGTAACTTAGATTTTCATGGCTAATACTACAAATCCTTTAACCATGCAGCTCTTATTTGATTCCGAGATTTTCACATGTATTGTATTATCGGTAGGCTCTTTTGTGTTGTTTCTCTTGTTAGTTTTGTACAATAGCCTAGTTGGGAAGCCAAAGAGACTTAGATCTAAGTTAATTAGGCAAGGTATAAATGGTCCACCTACAACTTTTATACTTGGAAATATTAGGGAAATAAAGAAGGCCAAGCAGCTTACAACTACTCCAAAATCTCATTCTCTACAACCCATTGATGTCCATGATTGTGCTTCACTTAACTTCCCTTTCATTGAGAAATGGAGGCAAAAATATGGTACTCAATTTATTTGAATTATTATTATTTATTTCCTCTTATTATTTATGTTTTCATCTCTGTTCCTTGCCTCTATTATGTCCTAGAACAGCTTTTAAGCTAAATTATTTGAGAAAACAGGTAAATTGTTCATGTTTTCTCTTGGGAACACACAAATATTGTTTGTGGACAAACCTGAGATAATAAGAGACATTATTACATGTACATCCTTGGACTTGGGAAAGCCTTCATATCAGAGGAGAGAGTTAGGACCATTGCTTGGTAAGGGAATCATAACATCAAATGGAACCATATGGGCAAACCAAAGAAAGATCCTAGCTCCAGAGCTATACATGGAAAAGGTTAAGGTATATTAATAAACCACAAATTGTTCTTCATTATCTCTACAGCGTGTTTAGTTTGCGTTTTCATTTTCAGTATTTTTTGCTTTTAAAATTTTACGAGAAAAATAAGTGAAAATTGAATATTGAAAATGAAAACGCAAACGAAACTTAGCCTAAGTTTTTAAGTTTGATTTGTGTTGGTATATATTTTTATAAATTAATTTGGCCTCTTAGCTTGCTTTATGTTTTCAAATGTTCTCCAAAGGGAATGATGACTATAATCGGGGAGTCTGCTATTTCTTTGGTAAACTCATGGAGTAATAGAATAGAGGCAAAGGGTGGAAGTGCAAATATAAAAGTTGATAAGTACTTTAGAAAATTTTCTGGGGATGTTATTTCAAGAGCATGCTTTGGTAGCAATTTTTCCAAGGGAGAAGAAATTTTCTCAAAACTTGGAGCTCTCCAAGAGGTCATGTCCAAGAATGCTATGGCTACATGGATTCCAGGAATGAGGTAAGAAATAGTTTATTGGATACTCATATTCATATCATAGATGCAAAAATTAATTATTTTTACCAAGACTATGAAAATTGAACCAATAATTAAACAGGTAAAATTAAAAGTTCAAAGGTTTAAAGTTCAATTAAGATACAAATGGAGTTAAATCAAATATAATAAAATTATTTATTTTAAAAGATAACGACTAAAAAATTAGACAGATTGATCAATTTACTGATCTTGTGGTAAGCTTTTGGTTAATCCGATTGAACCGCCCAATTTTATCTAATTCTTAAAACCATAATTTTTACTTATACGATAATATATAATTGAATATTCATGTAAAAAAAATTATTCTACTAATATTTTCTGGGAGAAAATTGAATATATATTTTATGACTAATTGATGATGATTTATATGTTATAGATACCTTCCAACAAAGAACAACAGAGAAGCAAAAGCACTAGAAAAGGAAGTGAGAAACTGTATACTCCAAGTGGTGAAGAAGAGAAAGGAATCAGGTGATGATGAGAAAGACATGTTGCAAATGGTTCTTGAAGCTACCAAAGACAGTAAACTGAGTGAAGAGGGCATTGAAAACTTCATTGTTGATAACTGCAAGAATATATACTTGGCAGGTTATGAGACCACTGCAGTCTCTGCTGCATGGTGCCTCCTTTTGTTGGCCTCAAATCAAAAGTGGCAAGATCTCGTTCGAGCTGAGGCACTCCAAATTTGCAAGGGTAAAGTCCCAGATTCTAACATGCTAAGTAAGATGAAACAGGTATATGTGAATCACTAAGCAGTTTGTTTTTTTTTATGTTTTTGTTTTCTAATTTTTTAATATTTTTGGTTTTAAAATTTGTAAAAGAATTATATAATAGGAGTAAAAATAAATAAATAAAACTTTGGTTTTAATACATTAAGGCAAAAAATATTTATATATTAGCAAAAATAATTACTTTCATATTCAACGCGTGAATGTTTATTCAAAGAAATAGACATGATTTAACGACTATGTAAAATAATTTACATTACTGTCAATTTATCAAAATTAAACTTAATTTTAAAAGTCAAAATAATAAAATTTTCAATTAACAAAGATTTCAGACCTAACTTTAGTTGATCAAATATTAGTTTCAAAAAATAACTAAGTTGGTTTTCTAAAATTCTAAAAAGTAAAAATATTGGAAATGAAAAAAAAAAAAAAACTGTATCCTTAATGTTTTCTCATGACATCAAGGAATTTAATTTGTCACTAATTGTAACTTACATTTGTTTTTGTTGGCAGTTAACAATGGTTATTCATGAAACATTACGCCTTTACTCCCCAATACCTGTTATTTCAAGGGAAGCCTTAAAGGATATGAAATTTGGTAACCTTAATGTTCCAAAAGGTGTAATAATTTGGGCAATGACATTAACCTCACATACAGATACAGATATATGGGGACTTGATGCCTACAAATTCAAGCCAGAAAGGTTTGCAAATGGAGTTAGTGGTGCATGCAAATTGCCACACATGTATATGCCCTTTGGAATGGGACCAAGAGTTTGTCTTGGAAGAGATTTGGCCATCACTGAACTCAAGATATTGTTAAGTCTCATTTTGTGTAATTTTTCCTTTTCCCTTTCCCCTGAATACATCCATTCACCTTCTCTTAAGTTGGTTGTGGAGCCTGAATTTGGAGTAGACTTATTAGTTAAAAAGCTTTGAATTGTTCCTTAATTAGTTTGTTGATTAAAGGAACTAATAAAATATATAGAGTTAGTGCCACTTGGATATGGTAATGTATGTTATTAGGTAAAATATTGAATTTCATTCTTGTTTATATATATAGTTACATACATGATAGGCTTAGTTAATTTTGTCTATCTCTATAATTTTAATAAAAAATTTTTATAATTCAAAATTTTATAATTTAATTTTTATATATTAAATAAAAATTTTCATTTTTTATGCCTTTTCTAACCATTTTATAATGAATTATTGTAGAATAGTCTAAAAAAATATTTTAGGATTATTATATTTACCAAAAGATAATTATTAGTAAGGGCCAATTAACAAATTTTATATAGTATAAAGATTTAATTAAATTTAAAATTGTAAATATAAGGAATTAATATAAAATTTAGTAAAATTATAAGCATCAATAAAAAGAATTAAATTTAAATTATATAAGCATTTTTTGTAAAAATATATATATTTTATCCTTAATCTCTTTGCTACTAAAAATAAATAAAGATCGACCCAAATCAACTCGATATTTAAATGAAATAGATGCTCACCAGATGCGTGGTCTACAATGATGCAACTCTTGCAGGAGACATAGCCACGCACAGTCGATGCCCTTATCGTAACGGGTCAAGTTCAAGTGAGCATATCCTATTACATAGTTAGTTATGTTATAATTTTCTAAAAATCAATATGTTCGTCATGATTAATTTAGTCGTTTTTCTGTAAGATGTATTATCGTGGTTGGTGCTGTGTAGTATCTTAATTATTCAATAATTATTGTTATAACATTATGATGGTTTCAGTGGCTAAGAGAAGGGGGGTTGAATCTTAGCCCCCTTTTTCTTGATTATACTTTCTGGTCTTTGAGGAGACTTTTCTGTTTTTGTCTCGTCCCTAGCCACGAGATTTTTTACTTTTGTCTCGTCACTTGACACAAGACATTTTCGATTTTAGCTCCTGTGCAGCAGAAACAGAAATGAAGAAGTAGAGAGAGAAGATTACACCCAGATATATCCTGGTTCAGCTGCTAAGTGCAATGCAGCCTACATCCAGTCTCCATCACAACAATGATGGAATTTCACTATAATCATCCAGATTACAAATTGTAAAGTGCTAACCCAACTTACAAGGGAATTCCCACAAAATCATGAAACACAATGTAGATAAACAAAGGAACTCTAAGGACATCTATGGCTTTTTCTTTTAATTTTGCACTCTCTGCCTTTTTCCGCTCTATGGCTTTTTCATACAAACCTCACTGTTTGCCTTTTTCCATGAGACTCAAGACATGACAAAATTAAACAGAAAAATTACAAAACAGAATACATTGAAGGAGAAGAAAATCTGTAAGCTTAGGTAGCTGTGAGACTTCTGTGCCTTGCACTCTCAAGCTTTCTCCTTGAATCAAACCGTGACTGTTCACCCCTTTTATAGAGAAGTGAAGCCTTCACAGTTCAAACAAAAACCAAGCTTAACTTCTTTTCCTTCAAAACAGATCCGGTTCGGCCACACAGAGAGAAGAGGTAACTCATGCAAAACCCAACATGCAAATACCTCTAGTTCTTCCTTGGTCATCACTCTTCATCAATCCGAGCGCTCCATCCTTGGCTTGCTCTCCAAGATGGATTTCTGACCCTTGATGCTTCATGATGATGATGGCTTCATCTGCTCCAATCTCTGCCTCTTCTATCACTTCGCCACTCTAGCTACTTCCTGTGGTGGTTGAGCAGAATCAGAGACAAGCCATGCCTCCAAGAATCTCCTCCTTGCTGGCCGAATCTCCTTCTTTCTTTTTGAGTATGAAGGATCCGAGATTACCTCACCAAATCTTACCACTTTTGGTGATAATCTCAAACACAGCATACTTTTATTTTGTTATGTTTTCTTGCCATCATTAGCTTGATGGTCTTGATGCATGCAGCTCCTTCTTTCTTTTGGTATCTGAACATAGCTTCCATTGTTTCCTGGACATTGACAGAAGAGGAAAAAGAAAAGATGAGATAGAATGAAGAATAAAAACAATTAATTGAAATGAAACAAATTAAATGGATTGTTTTTACTTCCTTTGCTTGAGTAGCGTGTTACATTGATCAAATCAATCATGTCACTCATACTCTCTCTCTCTCATTTATGTTTTCAATGCTTGCAGATTAAATTTTGAAATCCATTCCTCAATGAGAAATGAAATCCGTTGGAAAGCATAGGGCCAATTTGCTTTCTTTCATTATGTTTCGGACCAAGCATTGGATCTTTGGTTTGATATGGGCTTAATGTTGAAGTTTAATAAAAACTGGCCCATTTGTTTCATCCATCATTCATATGGCAATTGATAACATTTACTTTCCTGATGAGTTGTTTTTCGGCTTATGCACGAGGGCATATAGCAAAGCATGTTCAACTTGGGCTTGTGATAACAATGGATTAGTTTGGCCCAAGTGACATAATAATCAATTTATCCATACTCATCTATCAAACCAAAGCTAAATATAATTGGGCTTGTACCAGAATTATTTTTCGGCCCAAATAAACCCTGCACAGCAAAATTAATGTAATTAACATATATAGATCAAAATTAGATTAATAATTTTGCTGTTAATAATGTTTGATCATCATCAATTTAATTTATAGTTTTCCAAACTCATCAATCTCCCCCTTGATGACAAACATTATTAAAAAATTGAAAAGGAAAGAAATTAAAAGATTGAGTAAAGAATACTTCCTTTAAATTTGAATTTCTCTCCCTTTCAAATTGTCACATGGCTCCCCCTTAATATATGCCATTTTTATCAAGGGAAACTTTATACATGTAACAATTTAATCAAGCTTTAAGTAACAATGTTATTTAGCATTTTCATTCCATGAAGCTAAATGCTTGATCTATGAGTAGTTTAAATTGATAATCAAAACTTATTTGACATCATAAACTTATTTTCTGCTCAATGCACACAACATAATCAAACAGAAATAATTTTTGCTGTTCAAATTAAAAAAATATTTTCCAACAAATCAGAGCAATCATAGTTATGGTAGGAAAAATATTTTTCAAGCAAGATATAATCTTTCCAAATACAGCAACTATTTCCATTAAAAATTAAGAGAACTGCCAAAAATAAGTCCAACATTAAGCATTTTATCAAGGTAATTTAAATGTATCATAAACACAGTAAACACATTTTACCAAGATAAAAATCAAATGATGGTAGCAGTGTATTCAAAGCAGATGCATCATTCAAAAACATGATCACAATTAAAACAGATACATCAATCAAGCATCAATCCTCTTTAACATGGGTGATCATGAATTCTCAAGAGAAAATTTCAACCCCTGTTTTTCAATTTCAATTTTTTTATTTTTCTCCCCCTTTTGTCATCAAAGGGTCACCTGCAAACAGTTTTGATATAGCAAGCAAAATATTCAAAATATAGTCAAACACATCAGAGTATCACAGAGTATCTCAGAGTTATAAGAATATCCAACCCAACAAAATAAAGTACCAGATTGAGCCTACTTAAGCCAATATCCTACACTTAAAACAGAGAATTAATCATCAGACAAATTGAGATCAGAATCTCCTTCATCATCTTCATTATCAACTCCCAAATCATTCTCCAAGTTTTCCAGCATTAGACCCACTCTATCTTTGCATCTCATCCATGCCTTTTCAGTTTCATATGCCAGTTTTCGTGCAGCCTTATGAGATTGCACCATGACTTCTGACATATTTGAAAATTATGTGAGAATTTCTTTGATGGACTTGGCGGTTTTAGAGGACTCAGGTCTGCCCTCAAACTCGCTTTCTGAAGCCATGGATTTCTTGCTTTTGGTTCCTTTCACTGCTCCGCCTCCTTTGACCATTGACACTTTGTTCTCTACTTTCTCATTCAAAAGGTCAACTTTAAAGAATTCAAAGATACTGGTTAAGAACATACCATAGGGAAGATTTGCCTTTTTGGTGCTCCTGACCGAGTCCCACATGTGGCGAATCATAATATAACCAAAAGAAATGGGAGTAAATGTAACAAGTGCAAATAAGATGAGGGAATCAGAATATGTTACTCTGTTGTGAGACCCACTTTGAGGAGTGAGGATGTGGGTGATGATCCTGTGGAGCAATGAATTGGTGGAGCCTAAAGCCTTGTGAGTAGGAATATTTCCATCCAAGCCTAAGAGATGCTCACATATGTGTTGAAGAACCACGGTATGAGTGACACTGATTTGTGAGTCCCACCGTTCGGCCATGTATGCTCTCGGTCCTTCATCCTTGTATCCCAAGGCAGTTCCAATGGTGGCAGTGTTAAGAGTAATGTGAACTCTTTTCACATATGAATGGATGGTGCCATCAATAAGACACATGTTGGCGTAGAATTCACGAACCAGACCTGGATAAACTGGTTTCTGGATTTGAAGCAGAAGAGTCCATTGAAGCAGTTCGAAGAGTGGGGAGACATTTACTCCCTTGTTTACGAGATTCTTAAGGTTGACAAGGTACATCAAACAGAGATGACGCTTTTGTATGACCTCCTTGTGGAATTCATAGGAAGTGTAAGAGTTGAATCTAGCAGGATCGAAGTGGGAGTGATTCTTTGCAAATTTATTTTTGAACTCCAAGGATTCCAGATTTGTCGGTTCCATGGTGTTGTTTAGAGTGAAGCCCTTTGATTTCTGACCACTCTTCCCGGGTGTGGCTTTCTTCGGTGATGGTGGTGGTGATGTGATGGGTGAAGTGTGAGATGATTCTTCCTCAACACTTGGCTCCTTGTTTTTGCCTCGGCCTGAGCTTTTCTGGGCAATCACTTTCTATCTCATGGTGGAAGTGCGTTTGGATGGTGGAGAATGAGAAGATGAAGATGTAGAATGAATGTGGATATGAGTGTGGGTTTGTGGAGAGGGAGTCTTCTGAGAAAGCCGAATGCGTTCACTTTTTCTAGAGGCCATTTTCTTCTTCATGATGAAGAGAAGATATGGAGTTGGAAGAAGAGGAAAGGACCAAAGAGTGTGGAGAGTGGAGAGAGGTTAGTGGTGCATTAAATGTTGATTGGAAAGGGAAGTTAATGATCAACATGGCGCGGTTATTAACCAAGGGGTTTTGAAAAAGTGGTTTCCTAGAATCAAGGGATTAGATGGAGAGAGGGATTTGATTTGACAATAACCACTTCCAATAGGATTTGACATGACAATAAAAAGATCTTGATCATCATAAAATGAGGGATCAATAAAAAATTCAAGGTGGGGTTAAAGAGATTTAGTGGGGCCCATGAGGAATGACGTCTGCGCAGCCTCCCCCTTAATTACAGCTTCTCCATCATGCTTGAAATTTATCTCGTCCATTCCTACGAGATAAAACTGAGCAGAGTTAGAATTTCACAGATTTTCAACAAAGCTTAAATCAAACATTCCCAAGCTCTTTCTTAGAGAACAGAATCTGTCTTCACAGAGGGGTTTTGTAAAAATGTCAGCAAGTTGATCTTCAGATTTTACAAATTGAATATCAATAGTACCCTTTTGCACATGTTCTCTAATAAAATGATATTTGATTTCAATGTGCTTTGTTCTTGAGTGCAAAACAGGATTTTTTGAAATATTTATTGCACTCATGTTATCACAAAATAGTGGTATACTATTGATCTTTAATTTGTAATCTTCCAACTGCGTTTTTAACCAAATTAATTGTGAACAACAAGCAGATGCGGATATATATTCAGCTTCAGCTGTGGATAGAGCAACTGTGGCTTGTTTCTTGCTTGACCACATGTTGAGTGAGCTTCCAAGGAAACAACACATGCCGGACGTGCTTCTTCTATCCACTCTATTTCCTGCATAATCTGCATCACAAAATCCAACTGCACAAAAATCATCAGATTTTGGATACCACAAGCCATAATCACATGTTCTCTTAATATATCTAATGATGCGTTTAACAGCCGAAAGATGGGATTCTTTTGGGTGAGATTGAAATCTTGAACATACACCCACACTTTGAACAATATCCGGTCTAGAGGAGGTAAGATACATTAATGAACCAATCATTCCCCTATACCGTGTTTCATCCACATCTTTGCCATTATCATCCTTTTCAAGTTTATTGTTTGGATGCATTGGTGTTCCCATTGGTTTAGAATTTTCTAGACCAAATTTTTTGATAAGTTCTTTTGCATACTTTTCTTGGTGAATAAAAGTACCACTAGGAGTTTGTTTAATTTGGAGACCAAGAAAGAAAGTAAGCTCTCCCATTAAACTCATCTCAAACTCACTAGTCATGAGTTTTTCAAACTCTTCACACAAGGATTCATTGGCCGAACCAAACACAATGTCATCCACATAAACTTGAACTAGAAGAATATCATCATTAGATGCTTTAATAAATAAAGTCGTATCCGTGGTACCCCTTTGAAATTGATTTTCTAATAGGAAGGCACTAAGCCTTTCATACCAAGCTCTTGGAGCTTGCCTAAGGCCATAAAGAGCCTTTGAAAGTTTGAAAACATGATTTGAAAAATCTTTATGTTCAAAACTGGGGGGTTGTGCCACATACACTTCTTTATCAATAAAGCCATTAAGGAAAGCACATTTGACATCCATTTGAAACATTTTGAAACCCTTATGGGCAGCATAGGCAAGAAGCAACCTAATTGCTTCCATTCTAGCTACCGGAGCAAAAGACTCATCAAAATCTATTCCCTCTTCTTGATCGTAACCTTGGGCCACTAATCTAGCCTTGTTACGAACAACTTGTCCATCCTCACCAAGTTTATTTTTAAACACCCACTTAGTACCCGTAACTTTCTTACCATCCAGATGAGGTACTAATGTCCAAACCTCATTTTTGTCGAATTGAGCGAGTTTCTCTTGCATGGCCTTGACCCATGATGGATCTTCAAGAGCTTCCTTCACATTATTGGGCTCCATTTGTGACAAAAATGCAAAGTCGCTTAGTTCGGATTGTCTTTTGGTTGAGGATCTTGTTGTCACTCCTTGGGAGGAATCACCAATGATGAAGTCATGAGGATAACCCCTCATAGACTTCCATTCTCTAGGCTTCCTTTGTGGTGTTGAACTTTGATGAGTTTCTGCTGGTCTCACTGTTTTAGTTTCTCGTGCTGGCTTAGGAGACAAAATGGAAATGTCTCCTCCAATCTGACGAGACAATTCTGGACTGGCAGATTCTTCAATTTGGACAGACTTGAGATTTTCTTTGCTTGTTCCAGCTCCTTCACAATCTGAATCACTATCTATCACAGTACTGGGAATTAAGTTATAATCACAAAAAGTAACATGTATGGATTCCTCTATGGTTCTATGTTCTTTAAGGTAAATTCTATAGGCTTTGCTAGTGGTGGAATATCCAACAAACATTCCTTCATAAGATTTTGGATCAAACTTACCAAGATTTTCTTTGTTGTTAAGCACAAAACATTTGCATCCAAAAACATGAAAGTACTTAAGATTTAGAGGGGTTCCTTTCCATAGCTCATAAGGAGTTCTTTTCAACTATTTTCTAATTATTGTCCTATTCAAAATATAACATGCTGTATTTACAACTTCAACCCATAGAAATTTAGGAACTTCATTCTCACATAACATAGCCCTAGTCATTTCTTGAAGGCTTCTATTCCTTCTTTCAACAACCCCATTTTGTTGAGGTGTTCTAGGGCATAAAAAATTATGAGAAATTCCAAAATCATCACAGAATTTTTCAAAGTCTTGGTTTTCAAATTCTTTTCCGTGATCACTTCTCAAATGAGCTACTTTTAAATCTTTTTCATTTTGAATTTTCTTGCAAAGGGTTGAGAAAGCATGGAAAGCATCATTTTTATGAGCAAGAAAAAGTACCCAACCAAATCTAGAGTAATCATCTACCACTACCAAACCATAATGTTTACCTCCTAGACTTTGTGTTCTAGTTGGACCAAAAAGATCAATGTGTAACATCTCTAATGGCCTTTTGCTTGAAATTTCATCTTTTGGTTTAAAAGAGGATTTGACTTGTTTGCCTAATTGACAAGCATCACAAGTAAGATCCTTATCAAATTTAATTTTAGGAATTCCTCTAACCAGATTTTTCTTCACTAGCTTAGAAATTTGGTACATGCTAGCATGACCCAACTTTCTATGCCATAACCATTTTTCAGAGTCAAGAGATGTAAAACATGTTACATTTTGTTCTTTCAAGTCCTCAAGAGTTAATCCATACACATTGTTGCATCTCTTGGCATCAAAAAGAATATCCCCAATTTTTTCACAAACAACCAAGCATACAAATTTTCTAAAAATTACTTCAAATCCTAAATCACACAATTGACTTACACTAAGTAAATTATGTTTCAAACCATTAACAAGAAGAACATCATTTATACAAGATGAAAAGTTTTTACCAACTTTTCCAACAGCCACTATCTTTCCTTTTCCATCATCACCGAAAGTGACAAGTCCTCCATCATATTCATCAAGCTTTATGAAGAAGGTTGTCTTTCCGGTCATATGCCTAGAGCATCCGCTGTCCATATACCACATATTTTCCTTCCTCTTGGATGCTAGGCATACCTACAAAATAAGCTCAAGTGACCTTAGGTATCCAAATTTTCTTGGATCCTTTCACGTTAAACCATCTCTTATGTCCCAAATCATTGTAATAAAAAACAACCTTGTAAACTTTATCACCAATCATTCTTTCACCAAAGAAACATTGAACTGGAAAATGACCACTTCGGTTACACAATCTACAAAACCTTGGAGTTGCTGTTTTGTTAAAGTAGGTAGGATCTTGAAACCTTGTGTCATTGGATGAAGAAGCTTTATCTTTAAAGGAAGGTTTCCCATCAGATTTATAAAATCTCAAACCAGCTTTATCAAAGAGTGGTTTTTGACTAGCCAAAATTTGATTTAAATTTTCAGAACTTTGAGTAAATTTGGCTAAGTCATGTTCAAGACTTTTGACCCTTTTTAGCAACTCTTCATTTTCCTTAAAACAGTTTACATATGCAACTACAGAGTGATCACTTTCACAACTTCTAAGTTGAGCTTTCAACTGCTTATTTTCTTCCACAAGATCACAAGCAGTTTCAGCCTCCCTTAGCTTTTCTTTGAGAAAATCATTTTCAGCTTTAAGAACGAAAATTTGTTGTTCAAGATCTTGATTATCAGTGAGAAAACATCTTATTTTTTCATAAAGATGATCTATCATAAGATGAAGGTCTTCAGTGTCAGGATTTTGAAAAAATACATGATCTACATGATTTGCCATGAGACAAGGCTGTGACTTGGTCTCAGATTCTTCATCACTGTCTGAGTCATTTTCCAAGTCTTCCCATGATGCCATTAAACCCTTCTTCTTCCCTCATTTTTTCTTCTCCTCCCTTTTTAACTTAGGACAATCAGATTTGTAATGCCCCATTTCCTTGCAGTTGAAACAAGTCACTTTGCTAAGGTCTTTCTTCATTTTCCTTGAGCTGCTGTCTTTGCCTTTGAACTTCACCATTTTCCTGAATTTTTTGACAAACAACACAAATTCATTTTCAGATGAGTTATCACTTGATTCATCATCCAGAGGGTTAGTTACAGAAGAAAAAAGCAATTCCTTTCTTTTTTTACTCCTTTTTTAAATAAGTGTTTTCAAAAGCAAGAAGGTTTCCTCTCAAATCATCAAGTGTCATGGAATCAAGATTACTGCTCTCAGAAATAATTAAAGCTTTTGTTTCCCACTCTTTAGTGAGACATCTCAGCACTCTTCTCACAAGCACAGAATCAGAATGTGTTACTCCAAGAGCATCCAAGCCAACAGTGATGGTGTTGAACCGTTCGAACAGTTCATCAATGGATTCTCCTTCCTTCATTGTAAACATTTCATATTCCCTGTTTAACATGTCTATCCGAGTCTTCTTTACAATGGTGGTTCCTTCATGAATGATTTGTAATTTATCCCAGATTTCCTTTGCCGTTGTGCATCGTGATACCCGTCGGTACTCCTCGAAGCTGATAGCACAGTTGAGTAGATTTATGGCCTTGGCATTTAGCTCCACTTCCTTCCTATCTTCCTCTATCCAGCTTGCTTCTGGTTTAAGAGTGACTACTCCTTCAGCACTAGTGTTAGTAGGAAACTGTGGTCCTTCTAGGATGATCTTCCAAAGCCTGTAGTCTACTGCTTGCACAAAGATCTTCATTTTCTCTTTCCAATAGGTATATTTTTTCCATTGAAAGGAGGTGGTCTGTTGCTTGATTGCCCTTCTGTGAGATTGCACGATACCAGATTTGAGCCACTGCTTTCTGCCATGAGGATCTTTTCTCCAAGCTGCAAAGCTTGATCTCTTTGAGACCAAGCTCTGATACCAATTGATGGTTTCAGTGGCTAAGAGAAGGGGGGTTGAATCTTAGCCCCCTTTTTCTTGATTACACTTTCTAGTCTTTGAGGAGACTTTTCTGTTTTTGTCTCGTCCCTAGCCACGAGACTTTTTACTTTTGTCTCGTCACTTGGCATGAGACATTTTCGATTTAGCTCCTGTGCAGCAGAAACAGAAATGAAGAAGTAGAGAGAGAAGATTACACCCAGATATATCCTGGTTCAGCTGCTAAGTGCAATGCAGCCTACATCCAGTCTCCATCACAACAATGATGAAATTTCACTATAATCATCCAGATTACAAACTGTAAAGTGCTAACCCAACTTACAAGAGAATTCCCACAGAATCATGAAACACAACATAGATGAACAAAGGAACTCTAAGGACATCTATGGCTTTTTCTTTTAATTTTGCACTCTCTGTCTTTTTTCGCTCTATGGCTTTTTCATACAAACTAGGGGTGTTCGCGGTGCGGTTTGGTTCGGTTTTTTAGAGAAAAGTCATCCGATCCAATTGTTTAATTAATATGCAGTTCGGTTTGGTTCCGTTTTTTTATTAAGACCATCCGAACCAAACCAAACCAATTAAATTTTGTTTGGTTTGGTTCGGTTTGTTCGATTTTTCAATCAATTTAAAAAAATACCATGAGGAACTGGCACAGCACCAATCCATCATCATAACACAAAATCTCTTTCATGACCATTTATATGCTATTTTTTGTTTTTGTATCCTGTAAATTTCTACAGATTTTTAAACAATAAGAAAGGAATTTTCCTAAACAAATACATTGAACAATCAGAAATAATTTTCCTAAACAAATACATTGAATAGTGAACCACAGAACCAATTTCCCTAAACAAATACATTGAACAATCAAAAGCAATTTCCCTAATCAAATAAATATACACATTCATAAGCTAAAACCCCCAAATACAACAATTAGAACCTAGAACCTTAACACTAAAAAACACACCTTCTTTAACAATCAGAACCTAGAACCCTAACAATTAGAAATAATACACATTCATAAGCTAAAACCCCCAAATACAACAAACTGCATAAACAAATACAACAATCGACAACAATTAACAATTTCAAGATATACTGAACATAGAACATAAATTAGTCAAACAAAAGCAGAAATTCAAACAAATCCACTCAGTTGCAACATTCATGACTATTTGAGATACCATGAGAGTCGGCCAGAGCTACAGATAAACAAGGAGATATACTTGGGAGTTCGAGGATATATGCATTAAAAATCAAAATTGGAAACAAAGAATCATATAAAAGTTTAACAGAAGCAGCAGAACAACAAAATAAAATAAGTTCAACAAATAATCAATAACATTTCCAAAAAATCAACAATAAATACTCAATACTTACAAGGATAACTTGCAAAAACATATGTAACTTACTTTGATATTAATTATTTCTAATAATATTTTAATCCATATATACATAATTAGAACTGAACATATATTTTCGATCAATCTAAAATACTCTATCATTCATGTGTGATAATCATTCTGTTTTTATATTCCATATATATGGTTAGACACTAAACATTAAATAAATTCTGAAATAGACACTTGCAATATCAACAAGGAATATTTTATAAGTAAGTGGGCTCGTGTATTCTTTATGATATTGATGGTAATGAAAGCTTATAAATTGTGAGATAGACACATGCAAAACCATTCCATCTTGGCCTGCATTTCAATCTGCAAACCATAATATAACATCAGCTTAGCTTGGCTTGTTGGACGACATTCCACTGTTTGATCGATCTCCTTAACTTGACAATTCTGTCTAAAATATTACCATGAGAGAGTAAGGCCACATCTTTTTCTTGGGGACCTTTAAGGCAAAGATGATGACCATGTTATTGTTTCATCTTTCATCAAATTGCTTCTGTCGGCAAACGCTTCACCTGTAATACAGAAGTACCTCGACCCATAGTTAGAAGTCAATAGGGAATAATAATCAATAAAAAACAAATCAACAATAAAAGAGGTTTAACACCAAGTCCCATAACTGCATAATTATAACAGATTTTGAAAATACAATAAAAAATCAGAACCCTAAACACAGAATTTGAATCACAGAATCATCAAAATAGAAATAAAAATTCAGAATCATAAACACAAGTTGAAACCCAAAATTATTAGAATTAAAAAAATCCTACTAAAGAAGACGGAGATGCTGGACAGTGAGACAGGTGGGTCGGCGACTGCTACGGAGGGGATGAGACTAGCTTGAGAAGGACGACGACACTCCTGGACTGGACTGAGACGTATGGCAGAGTAGTGGAGGACGATTACGATGCTGCAATCAGCAACCTGGGTCTGGGCTCGCTCTCTAACTGAGGGTTAGTGTCAAACGACGAGAAGGAAGCGCGACGAGCAAGGGAGGCAGAGAAAAAACTGCGATGAGAAGAGGGAGCGCGATGCGGAAGGGCCGCCTTGACGGTGCTGTCCGGTGAGTCAGATGCAAAGAGGAGGGTGGGAGGAGGAGTTCTGGCGCTGTGGAGTGGTCGAGTGGAGAGAGGGCGGCTAGCTAGGTTATCTGCTTGAGGGAGGGGGCTTTATATATTAGGGTTTTTAAGTGAACCGGTTCGGTTTGGTTAGGGTTTTCACTGAACGAACCGAAAACCGAACCGAACCGCAGAAAAAACTGCAAAATGTCATTTTTTTGGTTTTTTCGGTTTTCGGTTTATTCGGTTTTCAGTTTTTTCGGTTCGGTTGGTCGATTTTGTTCGGTTCGGATCGGTTTTGAACACCCCTAATACAAACCTCACTGTTTGCCTTTTTTCATGAGACTCAAGACATGGCAAAATTAAACAGAAAAATTACAAAATAGAATACATTGAAGGAGAAGAAAATCTGTAAGCTTAGGTAGCTATGAGACTTCTGTGCCTTGTACTCTCAAACTTTCTCCTTGAATTAAACCGTGACTGTTCACTCCTTTTATAGAGAAGTGAAGCCTTCACAGTTCAAACAAAAACCAAACTTAACTTCTTTTCCTTCAAAATAGATCCGGTTCGGCCACATAAAGAGAAGAGGTAACTCATGCAAAACCCAACATGCAAATACCTCTAGTTCTTCCTTGGTCATCACTCTTCATCAATCCGAGCGCTCCATCCTTGGCTTGCTCTCCAAGATGGATTTCTGGCCCTTGATGCTTCATGATGATGATGGCTTCATCTTCTCCAATCTCTGCCTCTTCCATCACTTCGCCACTCTAGCTACTTCCTGTGGTGGTTGAGCAGAATCAGAGACAAGCCATGCCTCCAAGAATCTCCTCCTTGCTGGCCGAATCTCCTTCTTTCTTTTTGAGTATGAAGGATATGAGATTACCTCACCAAATCTTACCACTTTTGGTGATAATCTCAGCCACAGCATACTTTTATTTTGTTATGTTTTCTTGCCATCATTAGCTTGATGGTCTTGATGCATGCATCTCCTTCTTTCTTTTGGTATCTGAACATAGCTTCCATTGTTTCCTGGACATTGACAGAAGAGGAAGAAGAAAAGATGAGAGAGAATAAAGAATAAAAGCAATTAATTGAAATGAAACAAATTAAATGGATTGCTTTTACTTCATTTGTTTGAGTAGCGTGTTACATTGATCAAATCAATCATGTCACTCATACTCTCTCTCTCTCGTTTATGTTTCCAATGCTTGCAGATTAAATTTTGAAATCCATTCCTCAATGAGAAATGAAATCCGTTGGAAAGCATGGAGCCAATTTGCTTTCTTTCATTATGTTTCGGACCAAGCATTGGATCTTTGGTTTGATATGGGCTTAATGTTGAAGTTTAATAAAAACTGGCCCATTTGTTTCATCCATCATTCATATGGCAATTGATAACATTTGCTTTCCTGATGAGTTATTTTTCGGCTTATGCACGAGGGCATATAGCAAAGCATGTTCAACTTGGGCTTGTGATAACAATGGATTAGTTTGGCCCAAGTGACATAATAATCAATTTATCCATACTCATCTATCAAACCAAAGCTAAATATAATTGGGCTTGTACCAGAATTATTTTTTGGCCCAAATAAACCCTGCACAGCAAAATTAATTTAATTAACATATATAGATCAAAATTAGATTAATAATTTTGCTGTTAATAATGTTTGATCATCATCAATTTAATTTATAGTTTTCCAAACTCATCACATTACTATTAGAAAAATCATTTTTAGTGGCCATTTATTTTGCTTTTAGCATCAATAAGATTAAACACTAATATATATACATATATATATATATACATATATATATATATACATATATATATATATATATATATATATATATATATATATATATATATATATATATCGACAATTAGACATTAGCCGTCTAATGTTATGTCGCTAAAAGGTTTTAGCGGCTATTATAACATTTGCCGGTAAAGACCTTTCTAATAACAGCAAAAAGTATATAATTTTTAGCGGCTATTTTCTTGGCAATTTATATGACCGCTAAAAATACTTTTAAAATTATAACATTAGTCACTTTTAGATGTCATTACTACTGCCGTTAAACTCTATTTTATTCTCAATTTATATGGCCACTAAAAATAATTTTAAAATTGTAACATTATTCGCTTTTAGTTACCACTAAAACTTTAAGATTTTTTTTAATTATATTATACTTATTCTTTTAGAGGTAATAACCTTCATTTTTTTTTCTAAAATTTTAAAATTATTTTTATCAACAATTATTATTATTATCGTACAAAATATAAATATATTAAAATTAATTACTAAAAAATAAAAAATTTCCTTAAATTCGAAATTTACAAAATCAAATGTCTATAGCCTTTTTCATTTATCATTTTACAAGTTTGTTTGGTAATACAAATAAGACAGATGAGATATGAAAAAAGAAAAAAAATGAAAAAGTATAGAAAAACAATGATGATTGTAAATAATGTGAACAATGAATTTAAAAAAGAAAAGATAAATTAAAAATTAAAAATCTAATTTTTAATTAATTATTTAATTTTTTAGATTTTAAAATTTGAAAAATTAGGATTAGCAATTAAACATATTTACACTACGTATAATTATTTCTAATTTCACCATAATCTACCAATTAAAAAAGGAAAGTTAATTTCAATTTTAAAAATAAGATTTTTAATTAATGATATATAATCTGATTTTTTTTCAGCTTTTTGAGCACTTACCCTAATTCTGATTCTCTTTCAGCGACATTCTTCTTCTTTCTTCTCAGCGCCGGCGTCGCTTCTTCCTCCATCGCGTCGCCGTCCTGCATTGTGCCGCCCCTCCTCGCATGCGCTCCTCAATTGCGCGTCTCAGTGGGTGCGTCCTCCCTCATGTCGTACTCAACCACGCCGCCGCGGCACCGACCATCGTTCGCGAGGCCCCATCACCATTGAAGCCCACTGCCGCAGCATCGTCATGCCGCCCCTTCATCAAAGGCACGTTTGCCACCTCATGCTGCTCAACGACTTCTCTCTTACTCGCCACCGGGCTTGCGACCCTACTCCCCCAACGGACGCCCACCAACACAATAATCTCTTCTCTGCAGTGCTATTTTAATTTTATGTTTCTCGTTATATTAATTTTCTAGGTTCAAATGAAGGTGTGTTAGATATTTTGTATTTTTTTGATGTTTTGGAGTTTTTTTTCATAAAGTTGGATGTTTAATTTATTTATATTGGATTTTTTTTATGGATGGGGTTATTTTTTTATGTTTATTTAGCTATGTTTAAATGTTTGTAGCAGAGATTTTAAATTTTTTTATGATTTAATAGATGTTTTGTTTAAAAATATTAGATTTTGTTTTTATGATTTAATGGTATAATTTCCTTTCTTTTTATCTCTTTTTTTTTTCCTCACAGATGCCTTGTTAATGAAGTTGGTTGTGTTCATTTTGATGCCATTGAACAAAAAAAAAGTATACGTAACCAACAATATTTTTGAACGATGAAAAATTAATAAAAGATGCAACTATGAGTTTAATGCACCTGTCAGTAATTAGGGAATCTCTGCTAATGTCACACTAATTTTAAGTGTTAAATAGTTTTTTCTTCCTTGTGTCCACAATTTGTGCATACTCAACATTAGCTATATTCTTATCATTACAGGGGCATTAGCGAATAGGCTTTGGAGTTGTCAGATTTGCATTGTAGTATTCTGATGAATAAAATGGTAGACTCTTTCAATGTTTCGGTTGCTGTCAGAATCTTCATACACCATGCTGTGTGTGATAGGATGTTTGTTTTTAATGACATTCCAATCAAATGTGCTTGTTTCTTCTAGTATTTTTTGTCTTCTAGAAAGCTATCTTAGAACACAGTAATTACTTTTGGCATGCATATGTATTTTATATCATTCTAATTTTTAGCACTTCGTTATCGTACTAATAATTTAAGTGTTACTTACCTTTAAACTCCCTTAATTTCATACTATATTTATTTAATATTGAACTTTCGCGAATATAAACCAGATTTTTACTTAAGAACTCGAAAAGCCTTCACTTTAAACCACTTAATCACACAATTATATTTACATAATATTAAATACATAGACTTATATAATATTCCTCAAATACAAGTCCTACCCCTCTAAAATTCAAAACAATAAACGAAGAGGAAAAATTAAAATCTAAGACTAAAACAAATACAGAAAATGAAAACATGTATATACCTAAAGATCCGTAGTTCGGTCACGACTTCGCGTCAAAACTTTCTGAACCTGTCACTAAAAAAGAAGTTCTATAGGGGAGTGAGAATATCGTACTCAGTTTCCATTAGAGAAGGGAATACCATCAAAGTAAAAAAATACTTGCAAATAGGAATCACTACTAGAAATAGGACTTTTTCGGACAAAAGTTTCAGACAAAATTTATTCTGCCTGAATGACTTTTTAATTTCGGACAAATTTGAGACAAGTGTTGAACAACTTTTAGTAGAGACATTCGAATAAGGTATTTTGTCCTAAATTTGTCTAAATTTTGTCCCAAATTTTGGCGCCAAATTTTTTTTTGGATAGCGCCAAAATTTTCATATAGATTAGCAATACATTTTGAACAAAAACTATAATTTGTCCGTATTCCATCTGAATATGCGTAATAACTTCAGACAGATTTGGAACGCATTTTAAAAAATGTTAATTATCCCAAATTTGTCTATATAATTAGTCTTAAATATTTTTACTATAGCTAACCTTTTGAAGTAGCTAAAGTTTTTGCCCACAAATTTGGGACGAAAATAATATCATTTGTAAATTCTATTTGAAAGTGCATAAGTTTTCAAACGAATTTTAAATGTTTATTAAAAAATTTTAACATTTAGTATAAAAATATTGTTTATATTTTAAATTAGTCTATGATTTATCCCAAATATTTTTACTATTTTAAAATAAAATTTCTTTTTTCTAAAATAACCTTAATTATATATAACTTATAAAAAGGTACTTTTTTGTTTCTAAGATTCAATTTCAAAACTTCTTGATCAAAATATAAAATAATCATCATACTAATTAACATCTCATTTATTATTATACATATTTTCAAAAATTGGATTAATAAATATGTTAATGCTTATTTATGCACCCATCTTTTATAGCAACTAATTTTTTCTTTACAAAATTAGTTTAATATGTTTTAACATTATTCATATGTTAGTAACATTATTTTTTAATTCACATAAAAATATAGAATAAAATAAAATAAAAATAAAACTAAACAAAATTTGATAGAATACATATACATAGATAACACTCATATTTTTTGTTATTTTCAAAAACATTATTTTTTTTCAATTTATTCTTTATTTTTTTTGTTAGATTTAATCATATTTATGAACATTTTCTATTCTTTTATTTTTATTATATTTAATATTAAATTTATAATACAAATTGTTATATTCCATGTTATATTTAATTTTTATTTTTTTAGTTACCACATATTATTTTTTTATTTATTCTTTTAATTATTTACGTTAAAATAATTTAAAATTTAATTTTGTAACAAATTTAAGATAAAGTGTATTTAAAAGAATCATGTATATAAAAACTTAAAAATAAATTATATCCAATCTTCTAAAAATATAGTAAAAATAAAATATAATAAAAAATTACGTAAAATAAAAAAATTATATACTATTTTATAAGATTAAGGTATATTGAAAATTAAAAAAATACAAATGAATACATTCATAGTGCACTTTTTCATACTATTCATTTTGATCTTCATCCTCATTGTTTTTTTTCTCATCCTCATCCTCGTCCATATCTTGGTCCTCATCCCCAAGTGTTTCATCATTACTATTATCATCATCTTCTTCATATATTATACTATTAGTATCCAACAAATCAACAATAATGTCAATATCATTTGAGATATGATTATTAGATTAATTTTTGACATTTTTTTGATATGCAGAATTCTTTATTGTTTCAATTTTAATCTCACCTCCTACTTTAGTTTTGAATACAAATCACTATTTTGCTTTTTTTTTCTGGTGTTGCTTATTGGATGAGGTGCAAAATATACTTAGATTACTTTATGTGCAATGATAAATAGATCATATTTACCATATCGTCAATTCTTTTAAATCTGTATGTTTTCATACTCTTTGTTTATCTTTGTTCCTTTGCCAATCATGGGATCAAACCATTCACATTTAAATAGTACAACTCTTTTTAGTGGTAATCCAGTATACTCATCTTAAATAATTTCATCAAGCTGGCCATAGAAATCATTTTTATATTCATCATAACCTGTGTCTTTGACACATATTCCATAATTTTGAGTTGACTTTTTACTTGAGTGAGATCTTGTGTGAAACTTAAAGCCATTGACTTTGTAGATAGGCAAATATTTAATAATTCTTAAAGAACCCCATACCAAGGAATGAATATTCAAATCTATCACATCATTTAAAGGATCATGAACCTATATTAAATAAGAACCAATAAGTTAGAATACAATATGTCATCTACCAAAAATTGTGTGTACAATAAGATTACCATATCATGTTGACTTACATAATTTTTAAACCACTTTGCAAAATCCACTTCAATAAATTGATCAACTTGTTCATCACTTAAAGTAATATGATCTTTGCGTATGAAGTCCACAAAGATCCTATAGTATATGAATCTCAAAGAAATTAAAATTATTAATATAAGAAAATATTATTAGCATGTAAAAATATATATAGAAAGATAAATACTCACTCAATATATGGCTTAATTTCATCACAATTTATTAGTATATGATACATGGCTGTACTGAATTCTTTGTCATCTAAATAACGAGTTTTGCATTCACTAGCCAAACAACCAGGCAAATTCAAAATAGACAAAGTTGGTTGCATTGAATCATCATCCCTCATTATTTTACTTTGTGTCGATGCTAGTATGGTTAGAATAGTACTCACAAAAGTGAGAAATCTCCTCAATTAGGTATGATTCAATGATAGATCTTTCAACATTGTCTATTCTTGTGAAAGATGAGTTGGAACAGGCTTTAGTGATAACAACATGAGTGATTGATATCTAGAGTATATGTTTTTCCTGATTTAAATTAAGAAATTTTTTGTTGAATTAGTTAGTATATTTTATTTTATTCATGATATTTGATCTTTTTAAAGACTTTCTTTGTTTTAGTTTAATTTTTTTTTAGCAATTTGTCAGAGTGGTGGGTGAGATCATCAATAATAATATGTAAATCATCCATGGATAAGTCACAGTAATTTATTTCATCCAGTTGATCTTCACCAGTCATGAAGCAGACTTGAGCTTTGTATTCGGAGTCCTCTTCCTCATCCGAATCGTTCTCAAGATTCTCCCAATATGGCATGAGCACTCTTTTCTTTTCTTTCTTCCCTTTTTCTTCTTTCTTGAGTTTTGGGCAGTTGTACTTAAAATGTCCAGCTTCCTTGTAGGGACATATCATCACTTTGCTCAAATCCTTCTTGTATTCTTTTGAGATTGAGCCCTTGTACCTGCCTTTGTTCCTTATTAGCCTCCTTAACCTCCTAGCAAAAAATACAAGTTCGTCATCTGAAAAACTATCACTAGATTCACTTTCATTTAGTTCTACTTTTGATTTTATGGGCTATTCCCTTTTTCTTTTAGTCTTGACTTGTGTGTGTGGTTTCATAAGCAATAAGTTTTTCTCTTAGCTCATCAAAGGTTATAGGACTCAGGTTGTTACTCTCAACTAGGACTGTGACTTTTGTTTTTCACTCTTTTGTGAGGCTTCTAAGAACTTTTTTCACTAGAATTTGTTCAGTGTGTATTAAGCCCATAGCATCAAGGCTGTTGATGATGATTGAGAATCTCTCAAACATCTCATCAATGCTTTCTCCATCTTTCATGGTAAACATCTCATACTCTTTTTGCAGCATATAAATTCTTGTTTCTTTGACTTGTTTGGTGCTTTCGTATGTAACCTAGAATTTCTCCTAGATTTCTTTGGCGATCTTGCATCTAATCACCTTTTGGTACTCCTCGAAGCTGATAGCACAATGTAGCAGGTTAATAACTTTAGCATTCAATTCTACCTTTTTTTGTCGTCATCGTTCCATTCAGCTTCCTCTTTTGGAGTCACCACTCCATCAGCACTAGTCTTTGTTGGAATTTTGGGACCATTCACCACTATCTTTCATATATTGTAGTTTATTGATTGAATGAAGATCCTCATCCTCTTTTTTCAGTAAGTATAGTTCTTCCCTTGAAGAAAGGAAGCCTGTTGTTTGATTGACCCTCTGTTAACGTGTAGGCCACGGTGATTGTGTCCAAGTTGTTCGCCATTGGACCTTTGCTCCAATCTGTTAAGTTTGATTCTTGATACCAATTGAAGGTTCCAAAAGGCTTAGAGAAGGGGGGTTGAATCTATTACCTTTTTTAACTTTGAATAATTAAGCCTTAATCACAAATCTTTGAACTTGATTTCTGTTAAGTTTGTGGAACGAATAATTCAGGAGACAATTTCGTTTTGTCTTATAAAAACCAGAAAACCAAACTTAATTAGAGAGGAAGAAGATGACACAGCCATATATCCTGGTTCAGTTGCCTTATGCAATGCAACCTGCATCCAGGCTCTACCACAAGGTTGGTGAATTTTTATTATAATCCAAGTATTACATACACCAATTCCCTAGAACTCATCACAATCCTATCTGGGCGCACAAGTTTCAACATAAACTTGACTTGGTTATGCTAATACCTAGACTCACCACACTAAATGCTTATCCAACTTAGCAAAGGATACTTCTCAAGTACATAACACAAGACGAAAAATACAACAAAAAAATCTGAAATAAATCTTGGCTTTTTTCTCAAGTGTTTCTCTCATCCTTTTTCACTCTATGGCTTTTTCTCAATGCCTCTCTTTTCTTGCCTTTTATCTCTTAAAGAAAACAAAGAAAGATATACATTGAAACTGAAATACAAAATAGTAAAACATGAAGAAAATGATAAATAACAACTTTGAATCTATGAACTGAACCTAGCATTTGAACTCATAACCTTGCTCTTCATCTTGGCGGAGTGCTCCCTTTAGCGTAGGTGCAATTCTTCCAAGACTGCAAACTCATTATGAGGATTCACTCTTTACTCTCTTTCTCGGGTTCTCTCTCCTTTAGCTCTAATGAGATTCAACTTTTCTTTTGTACTTTAGTCAGAGTCACCATTAGGGTTCCTCCAGAGTCAACTTCTTGAATATTGGGCTTTCAAAAATTATCCCTTCTCTTTTTTCAATCAACCCCCAAAGTTAGAAATTTCAACTATGGTTCTTGTTTGACCGAGGAGTGTAGAGCAGCAGAGATGAGTTTGCTCAGTGATAATCCCAAATCCAAACACTTGAAAATGTGCTTTGACTCTAAGTAATAACTTTAACCGTTGATTCATAGCAAAGATTATCAACCACCATTTTCTTTATTTTCTTTTAAATGGCGTTCAGAGCATAGCAGTTGAAGTGAAGAAATAAACTTGTATACAAATGAAAATTATTTACCTTTAACCTTTGACTTAGCTTAACATGGTTTGATTTGGGCAATTGGACTTTTGCTTTATTGATTAACCTTTCTCTTTCTTTCTTCTCTGGTGCATGCGAGCTTGAAGATGAAGCTCTCTTTCGCTTTCTCTTATATTTTAAGCGAAGTGTACTTGTGAGCTTTAGCTTTTTTTTTTGGTCAAGTAGATTAGACAACCCCCAATCTTAGGCATTACACCCATGCACTACACATTCACATAACACACTCACACACACTACATGGGTACACACTATTAGCATGGTTCTATATTCCTCCAAGGGGATTTGAATCCGATGCAGCTCTATGTGAGACAAACAAAGTTGCCATCTGACCCAGGCCTCGGCTGCAGCTTTAGCTTAAGTTTTTTTTTTGGTCGGTGGATTGGACAACCCCCAATCCTAGGTACTCCAATGGATTGGACAACCCCTAATCCTAGGTACACAACATACTCACACACTTCTCACACATTTTATCAGCTTAAGTTTGATTCACTTACGGTTGGATGGCTTTGGACTTTGTTTGTGTAACAAAAATTCCTTTAACAGCATTAATTTTTTGTTCCAATGGTTTAGGCTGCAACAATATACATTTTGGCCTGCATCATTAAACAAAGTAATCAAATCCAATTGGGTGTTTAACCCAATAAATTAATATTTGTCATCATTATTAAATTAATTATATTCTCAACTCAACAATTTTTAATGTCTTATTTTAATTATATCAAGTATTTAAAATATTTTTTGTTTTAATGAATAATAATATATACTATATCTAAATTTATTTCAAGAATATATGTTAATAATAAGATTGGACACGCTGATACATCTTAGTATTTAGGTGTGTCTAAAATCCAAAGTCCAAACTTATTTGGAGAAAATTTTTTTAAAGAGATTCGAACCCATCAATTTTTAATGTCTTATTTTAATTATATCAAGTATTTAAAATATTTTTTGTTTTAATGAATAATAATATATACTATATCTAAATTTATTTCAAAAATATATGTTAATAATAAGATTGGACACGCTGATACGTCTTAGTATTTAGGTGTGTCTAAAATCCAAAGTCCAAACTTATTTGGAGAAATTTTTTTTAAAGAGATTCGAACCCATGATACGTCTTAGTATTTAGGTGTGTCTAAAATCCAAAGTCCAAACTTATTTGGAGAAATTTTTTTTAAAGAGATTCGAACCCATGCACTTAAGGATACAAGGAAGGTGAACATACCACTATGCTGGAATGCATCTTATTATTATATAGATAAATTATAATATATATAACAATCTTTTATTTTATTTATATTCAATCTATTTTAATTTTAAAGTCACTCATTTTAAAATTAATTATATTTTATTTAACTATAAATTTTATTAAATATATACAAATTAAAAAGATAAACAAAAAATTTATTAATCACAATTTATTTTTTTATGACTATATAATATCTATTGATATTATTTTTTCAATAAATACTTGTAGTATATAATAATAGGTAAATGCTCACATGCAGTTGTCTTCATATGAAGTTAATAGTTGAAAAATTTTAGATAATATTTAAACTCATGCAAATTATTGTGCTCCACACCAGCCTAATGGACGTCAGAACCGAACCAGTGTAAGTCTACTGGGTCACTCGGTTATTGGTTCAATCGATGAGTTACTGTTCAAACCGGTTAACCTGGTATAATTAAATAATTATATAAAATTTAATTATTTTTTTATTATAAGTACTTTTATTTTGTTTTTATAAAAATAACTATCATTTTCAAATTTTAATATTTTATTAATTAGTTTATATTTATTGTATTATTATATTGTTATAGGTAAAAACTCACATACAGTTATGTTCATGTGAAGTTGATATTTAAGAACTGTTAGATGATTTAACAAGTTTGACTAAATATCATCTAAAATTTTTCAACTATTAACTTCTTATGAAGACAACTGCATGTGAGTCTTTATCTATTATTATATACTACAAGCATTTATTGAAAAAATAATATTAATAGTATCATATAATCACAAAAAAATAAATTGTGATTAATAAATTTTTTTGTTTATCTTTTTAATTTGTATATATTTAATAAAATTTATATTTAAATAAAATATAATTAATTTTAAAATGAGTGACTTTAAAATTAAAATAAATTGAATATAAGTAAAATAAAAAATTGTTATATATATTATAATTTGTCTATGAAATAATAAGAAACATTTTAGTACAGTGGTACAGTCACCTTCCTTATATCCATTAAAACAAAGGTTCGAATCTTTAGTGCTGGAGCATATGAAAGTTGCCAGAGCATATGAAACAATATGAAACAAGATAGAGAGCTGGAGCATCATACATTTGTCTTCAACTCATTATATCATCATATATCTTCTTCTTATAAGTTAGTCAACTTTAGTCACTTTTAGTCACTACTTTCTATGCCATCATAAAACTTCCCTACCTATAATACTCATAAGAAAAATAAGTATAATAAAAAGTTATTTATTATGTTTCTCATCATTGGATAATAAATCAAATCTTGATGACTAGCAGTAATAAAATAGTATTACTTGTTTCCATTTTTAATATAATTAAATGTTTTTGTATAATTTTAAAGTAGTTATGGATCCAAACTGTGTGAGCATCAGTTAGAATGTATATATTATATTATCATTTGAGTGCGATATTTTTTAAAACTGTAATGAATAAATTATTATTTGTATCCATAAATTTTGCGAATGTTGACAAAAATATTCATCAAACGAAAAAATTAACGTTGTGTCCATAAAAGATTGGTTTCCTGTGACAATAGTACTCAAACTCTGATTTTTTGTTGACTTTTTAATAAAATTCCCAAATTATCCCTTTTATCTTCTTTCCCAAATTTCAAACATTCACTATCCTCACCCTTCGTCTTCCTCTGCCGCTGACATCCACCAAAAAATTAAAAAAAAAATTAAAAATGGTGGATTATCAATTATCTAAGGTTATTGTTCAAATATTATGGATTTGTAGATCTGGTGCAGAAAAAGAAAAAGAAGTTTGAAATTAATAAAAAAATATACATTTTGGTTTCTTGGTGTCACTGTAGGAACAAGAGGGACAGAACCAAGAGCATTTGGGAACAAAAGGAAGGATAGGTTCGAGACAGAAGATGTGATAGCCTCGGTCGCATTTGTTGCAGAGGAGAAGCTTCGCTGGGAACTCATCGAAGGAGCAGACTCTGATGATGTCATCGTTGAAGGCGGACTTGGGAGTGTGGGTCCTTCTTCACCCTGCATTTCCCTGGCCATGTCTTCGATCATACTCGGTATGTTCAGAAGCTCATCCTCATCAATGTACTCCACCACCATCATCCATCCTTGTTCTTCAGTACTCAAAGTGAAATAAGATCATTCAACAATAACGTTATTACCACCACAACCTTCTAGAGGGTTATACGGTGGCCTCGGAAGCCTAGCTTGAGCAGCGACGGTGGCTGCGATGCGAATATCAATCCACCAAATGGCATAAAGATACTCTAACAGCAGCCACTTTTTCTACAGATCGACGGTGCTGAGCAGTGTTTGGAGTCACTGTTGGAAAGAGACCATGGACACTGGCATCTTGTTGGCTGTGGTTGCTGAACTCTGCTACTTATTGCTTTGGAATAAGAAGAACAACAATATTCAAGTTGAAGAGGTTGAAAAGGGTATGCTTTCTGAGTGTTGTTGTTGCATCCAAAGAAAAAAGAAACAACAAGGGTAATGATGTTAAAGTTGATTTGGATTTAGATTTGGAGAACAAATTAGGATTGGAATAAAGAGAGATGGAGGTTGAGGATAAAGGTTGGAGGATGACATCAGGTGCTAGGGTCTCGAGGGAATGGTGACTGGCGGTGGCAAAAGAAGACGAAGGGTAAGAGTTGTGAAATTTGAAATTTGGAGAAAAAAATAGGTGAGGTAATTTGGAAATTTTATTAAAAAGTCAACGAAAAATCAGGGTTTGTGTATTATTGTCGCAGGAACCATCTTTCATGAGTAAAACATTAGTTTTCTTGTTTGATGGGTACTTTTGTTAGCGTAAGTAAAATTTATAGATACAAATGGTAATTTATTCTTGTGTAATACATAATACGCTGTATCGTTTTTACATTCTTTAATGTGTTTTGTAATCTATTTCCCTATAAATTTTAGAATTTGGTGTATTTTTTATTTTTTCTGTTAATTTTTTGTATAATAGATTTTTTAAGTAAGAAAAAACTCATTTAAATTAAGTATTGTTAAATTTGATAAATTTTTTGTTTTTATTTTAGATTTTATGTATTCTTTAATAGATTTTAAATGTGCTGTATCATTTGTTTCATCTATATCAAATATTGAGTTTTTAGAGCCCCGTTTGGGAAGTAACAGAAGCTATTTTTTTTTACTTTTGAATTATGAAAAGTCACCGTATGCGTGTTTGGTAATATTTTAAAAAGAACTTTTAAGTTTCCGAAAAGTTAATGAAAAAATATATGGAACCAAGAGGTTACCAGCAAAAAACTAAACAAAATCACATTAATTTATATTAATAATTGATTAATTTTAAATTTTTTAAATTCAAAATTTAAAAAATTTAAAATTGATTAAGTAAACCTAATTAAAACCTATAAAAATCTTCATCTTCTCTCTCACATTAACCTACCCACCTCTAACAATCACACACACAAACCCCTCTCTCTCACCGTCAGGCCCTCTCCGCCTCCCTACCGCGACTGACTCCTCTTCTATCACCAACATCTGACTTGTCGGATTCACCACCGTCGACAAGAACAATTCAGTTTCTTTTTTCTCATTACACACTTCCCATTCTAATTCAATTTGTTAACAGGGTCTTGATCCAAGAACAACTGCTAGAATATTTATCAATGCAAGATGTATCAGGGAGAAGAATATCAATGGAGATGACTGTTTTATTCTCAAGTTTGTGCAGATCCCTCCACACTAAAAGCCAGGAGCGAAGGTCCAGCTGGGATAATAAGGCATGTTTTGTTTGGTTACTTCAGTCAGAAAACATGACTTCTTGTACACTTGGAAGACTCTCATCTCACTCGGATTCAGAACAATGGAGAAGATGCTGTGTATTGGGAGACCACCATAAATTCGTTTCTTGATGATTACAGGCCTGTTGACGGAATCATGATTGCTCATTCCGATTGTTCCGCGTATTTGGGGAAACATCTATGAGCCACACCAAAACAAAGATGGAAGAAGCATGGACACTTGATGATTAAAGAGATTGCAAACTACGCACTTGATCTTAGCCAAAAGGAGTCCTTGAACAATTACAGAAATATAAAAAAATATTCATTTAATATGAAAAAAAATATCTAATACTTAACAAAAAAAATATGCAGTTATATTTTAGCAAAATAATTAAATATCTATAAAATTTAAAAAAATTATGAAATTTTTAAAGAAATAAAGACATTCAAATTTGTAATACAAAAAAATTCAAAAAATATATAAAAGAACATCCATTTAATATGAAAAGTATTTGGCTAGTTTTTTGCTAATACCCTTTTGGTTCCCTAGCATTGTTGAAAGTTAATTCATAGCTTTTTGAAAAAATAGAAATATATGACTTCTCCTCCTTGATAAGTCATTCTTTCATTTCCATAAAAAAAATGACCTCAAAATAAAAAAAATCTACTTTCATTATTGGCTCTGTAAAAAAATACTGAAAATACTAGCCCCACCACCATTTTCACCTAAGGTTCCATCTACTAGAAGCATTGGCCTTCTACCATCATTTTCACGTAATGATTTATCTGCTGAAAATATTGATCATCCACCAACATTTTAAAACAATGTTCCATCTGAACCACCTATTGCATATATTCTTTCTAGTTTTTTTCTTATCATTTTACCACTTTATTTTTATTATTAAATTTGTGTTTAACATTGCGTGTGGTATAAAATCTCAGTTTTAATTTTATTTTTTTCCCATGTCATTTTATTTTTATATAGCTACTATTATTTTTATAGTTAGTTATAGCAAGTTTTTGACCCCAAAAAAAGAGGAGAGAATTCTAATAGAAATAAAAAAAAATAAAAACAACAACAAAATATACATTGAGATACATTTCACATTTATTTTTTATTTTTATCTACCATATCATACACAATAAAACAGCAAACACTAACTACACAATAATTTCTTTGGCATTGCCATCAAGATTATTGTGAATTAAAATTTTATTACTATTTACCACATATAAGAACACCATTATGGGTAGAGATGAAGTAGAAGAACCAGTTTCCACCCAAAAAATAGAAGTAATAAGGGAGCAAACAAAGAATTAATTGCTTAAACAATTGTAATTTTAGTAATTAGGTTATAGAAAATCAACATTCAATATTAAAAAGTATTTGTTACTATTGTTGTTTTAATATCTATTTTTTGTAAAAAAAAAATTATATTTTTGAGTTATTTATCCAAACGCTACAATTTTAAAATAAGTACTTCTACAACTAAAAATTTAAATACAAAATAACTTATTTATAAGTTACTATTAATAAAAAGGTGGATTCTATGGTATAGAAAGAAAATTGTTTCTACATGTGTAGAAGGATAGGTGTCAATAAATTAGTAGTTTATGTTGATGGCTCTTGGATGAGAAAGAATTAATTAGAGTACACAATTGTTGATTCATTGAACCCACAAAAAAAGAGAGTGTGTGACATTATATCTGTGTCTGAGACAACTTATTAGGTTTTTTTATTTTAATAAATTAAATAAATATTTTATTTATTAAATTAAATAATTTTAAAAATTATTACCATGTAGACGATATATATGTATTTATAAATATAAAAATATATTTTATAAAAATAATAAAAATATTAATAATTTAAATTAGACCAAACTCTTAAAAATATAACATTTCAATTAATATGGAAGGTGGACGATCTTAATCGTACTACTTCCATCCACCGGCGTTTTTTATTAGAATTTACACTAAATCAATTCAAATAATAACAAGGCGGGATTCGAATCCCCAACACTTGCTTAAGTAAACTAGTGAGCTAACCACTAGACCAAGTTCATTAATTAGTTAGTTAAAACCACCTATTTCTTCTATTATTTTGAAACTGCTCATCTTTTCTATTATTTAAAACTGCTTATCTTTCTTATTATTTGAAATATTCTATTTTAAGAGTTTGATTTAATTTAAATTATTAATATTTTTTATTATTTTCAAAAATTATATTTTTATATTTACAAATATACATATCTCGTTTACAGTAAGGAGATATATGAAAATTGAAAAAATACACATATCTCGATACGGATAAAATTATCTCGTTTACAGTATAAACAAGATAAGAGATGCTGATATATTTTCCTAATAATTTTTAAAATTATTTATTTCAAAAAATAAAATATTTATTTAATTTATTAAAATAAAAAATTCCCACATATTATTTGATTTATTGTTAATAAATATGTATATCACTAATCAAATTAGAATTAAGTCCATTAGATGAAAAAAATTTTGAAAAAAATAATATTTTTTTAATATCAACCAAAATATTTTTCATAGAAATTAAAAAAGAAAAAGATTTGGAGACTAACTTACTTTCACTCTTAAAATTATTACTATTAAAAACGAAAGAATGTATAATTTAAGTAATAGGTAATTACTATTCATTTACCGTGGTTAACAAATTTAATTTATTTTTATAATTATATGTCCTAAATATATTACTAATTATTTTTATATTTTTAATATTTTACATGTTTTAATTTATAAATTGAATTGATAATTTACTATATTTAAAGGTATCTCATTTTTTTAGAAGAAAATATTTAACTTTGAACAAAAGACTAAATTAGAATGATATAAAATGTTTTAGACAAAAATAAAATATTTTTTCAATTGTAATTGAATGAATCGAAAACATTAAAGACATTAAGGACAAAAGTATATTTTACCCTATTATTAAATATTTGAAAATAAATAACAATTTACAATTGAAAAAATATTGTTTTGGTCCATAATATTGGAACTAAGTTCTAAAACATTTTATATCGTTCTAATTTAGTCTTTTGTTCAAAGTTAAATATTTTCTTCTAAAAAATGGATACCTTTAATAATAGTAAAATATCAATTTAATTTATAAATTAAAACATGTAAAATATTAAAAATATAAAAATAATTAGTAATATATTTAGGACATATAATTATAAAAACAAATTAAATTTGTTAACCACAGTAAATAAATAGTAATTACCTATTACTTAAATTATACATTTTTTCGTTTTTAATAGTAATAATTTTAAGAGTGAAAGTAAATTAGTTTCCAAATCTTTTTCTTTTTTAAATTCTATGAAAAATATTTTGGTTAATATTAAAAAAATATTATTTTTTTCAAAAATTTTTTCATCTAATGGACTTAATTCTAATTTGATTAGTGATATACATATTTATTAACAATAAATCAAATAATATGTGGGAATTTTTTATTTTAATAAATTAAATAAATGTTTTATTTTCTGAAATAAATAATTTTAAAAATTATTAGAAAAATACATCAGCATCTCTTATCTTGTTTATACTGTAAACGAGATAATTTTATCCATGTCGAGATATGTGTATTTTTTCAATTTTTATATATCTCCTTACTGTAAACGAGATATGTGTATTTCTAAATATAAAAATATAATTTTTAAAAATAATAAAAAATATTAATAATTTAAATTAAATCAAACTCTTAAAAATAGAATATTTTAAATAATAAGAAAGATAAGCAGTTTCAAATAATAGAAAAGATGAGTAGTTTCAAAATAATATAAGAAATAGGCGGTTTTAACTAACTAATTAATGAACTTGGTCTAGTGGTTAGCTCACTAGTTTGCTTAAGCAAGTGTTGGGGATTCGAATCCCGCCTTGTTATTATTTGAATTGATTTAGTGTAAATTATAATAAAAAACGCCGGTGGATAGAAGTAGTACGGTTAAGATCGTCCACCTTCCATATTAATTGAAATGTTCTATTTTTAAGAATTTAGTCTAATTTAAATTATTAATATTTTTATTATTTTTATAAAATATATTTTTATATTTATAAATACATATATATCGTCTACATGGTAATAATTTTTTAAATTTTTTATTTTAATAAATAAAATATTTATTTAATTTATTAAAATAAAAAAACCTAATAAGTTGTCTCTATGACACAGATATAATGTCACACACTCTCTTTTTTTTGTGGGTCTAATGAATCAACAATTGTGTACTCTAATTAATTCTTCCCCATCCAAGAGCCATCAACATAAACTACTAATGCATTGACACCTATCATTCTACACATATAGAAACAATTTCCTTTCTACACCATAAAATCCACCTAATAAAAATCCTTATACTTTAAATTTTTTTCTAAAAAAATTTATTTAAATTGTTTACCTAAACTGGACTTTATTCAATTGTTAAGAAAACAACTAAAAATGGCATGTAATAATAAATTACTAATAAGAATAACGGAAAAGCTCTGCATACAAGCCATTAGGGCTTGTATGCTTTACAAGTTTATTAAATAATAAATTTAAAATACTCGCTCCTCCAGCTACGTTGATTACACGCGCTATATAATATGCCGCGTATATCTAACTTCCAAATTTAAAATATTTGTTTCCTTCTTCGTTTTCGTTATTTTGAGATTTGGTTGTTCTTCTTCTCGCGCGTTTTCCCTCATTCTTCTCCATCGATCTTTTCCTCTTCTTTTCTCACTGGTATGTTCTTCGTCTACGTTCTCTTTTTCTCTCTCTGCAACTCGAGCTTCGTTTTCTCTGTTGATTTGTTGTTTTCTGAAATCAAAGTTCCAACTCGTTTTGAAGATAATGGATCCTTCAAGCTCAGATTCTGCGCTGAATCCAGGCGATGTGGATTATGAATTTGAATCTAACGAAGTTCCTGAGGTTTGATTTACAGTAATTTGTACAGCATTGTGTAGTTTAAAAATTGCTGAACATTGCTTAATTACCTGGAATTTATAGCAGACGCTCGGGTGTAGATCAATTTCTTCTTTGGGTGTATTTTAGCTATAAGTGTGGGTGTATATACACTTTACTGGTTTTTTGTTATTTTTAATTGAGTTGTTGTTGTTCAGTTGTATTATATCAGACATGATTGTGTGTGTTTTTAGTTTTTGACATGGTGTATTCTGCAGTCTGTGTATTCACAGTTTATGGCTTTAAAGGTCATTCTGTAGTTGAGTTGTTTCGGTTCGGGTGTATCATATAAGACATGATTGGGTGTATTTGTATCATATCTATGGGTGTATTCACAGTTCTGACACGGTTTATTGTGCAGCCTCTCTCTGTTGTTGATGACGAGCTTGTTCCGAAGGTCGGAATGACCTTTACGACCCTTGAAGATGCCGAAAAATTTTACAGGAATTACGCCAAGGCTGCAGGTTTCTCTACAAGAGTTCGGTGCACAAATAGGAAGGGAAACGAGATTAAGAATCAACTGATTACATGTAGCAGAGAGGGAAAATAGAAATCTAAAATATCTCCAACCGAGAAGACCAATCCGACAGCCGGTTTAAACTGTCCTGCAAGAATTTATATACACACATTGAAGGATGTCGGTGCTTGGATCATTTCAAAGGTTGTGCTGGATCATTCACACCCCTGCTGTCCAAGCAAAGCAGAGATGCTCAAACAGCACAGGGAACTAAGCATGTCCATTCGTCGTACGATAGAGAATAACGACGAGGCCAGCATCAGACCAAGCAAAACCTACCAATCATTTGTTGCGGCTGCCGGGGGTCACCGCGAGTTAAATTTCATCGAAAAGGACGTGAGGAATTACATTACCAGGGAAGTGCGGAATGTTTTCGAACAAGAAGATGCAAAGGAATTCGGGAAATATTTCTTAAGGATGAAAGAGAAGAATCCGAATTTCTTTTTTGAGCTCGAACTCGAGGAGGATCAATCGATTAAGCTGGCCTTTTGGGCCGACGCAAGAAGTAGAGCTGCCTGTGAGTATTTCGGAGACGTCATTTCATTCGACACCACCTACAATACAAACAGGTAACAAACTGTCCCTTTTTATGATGCTAAATTAATTTATTTTTACTAATCCGCAGCAGAGGTGTATATTGGCAGTGCCATTGGGTGTATTCTAAGCATTTGTTGGGGTGTACCTAATGATTTTGCATTCTGGACCATGGTAATTCGTTTCAGGTATAATTTGGTCTGTGGTTCTTTTGTCGGGGTGAATCACCACGGTCAGTCAACACTTCTCGGATGCTCTTTGATGAAGAACGAAGAAATTGAATCATTCAAATGGTTATTTCAATGCTGGCTTCGTTGCGTGGGAGGAAACGCTCCGAAAGGGTTTCTCACCGATCAGTGCGCATCAATGAAAAGGGCTTTAGAGGCCTGTATGCCAACAACAGTTCACCGCTGGTGTATTTGGCACATCATGAAGAAGATTCCAAGCAAATTAAACGGGTACAAGGGACACGCCGATATCGAACAACAAATGAGCCATGTTGTTTGGAACTCTCACAGCAAAGACTCATTCGATAGGAATTGGAACGATTTTCTGGTGAATTTTGGTCTTGCGGACAACAAGTGGCTCTCAGGTAATGTGTTTTTAAATTCTGCAGCAGAGGTGTAAATTGTACGATCTCTCGGGTGTATTTTACTGTGTGTGATTGGGTGTATTATGCAGATCTGTACGAAGACCGTCACATATGGGTTCCTATCTATCTGGACCACCACTTCTGGGCAGGGATGAGAAGCACACAAAGGAGCGAGAGCATGCATTCATTTTTTAACAAGTACATCACACGTAACAGCTCGCTCATTCAGTTCGTCAAACAGTACGATAATTGCCTCGGAAGCAGGGAGCAAGCAGAGAGAGAATCAGATGCTGCAGATTTTCATACGGTCATACCATGTGCAACCAAATCCTCCATCGAAACTCAGTTTCAAGATGAGTACACCCAAGCAAAGTTTAGGGAAGTCCAAGCCCAATTCAGAGGAAAGGCGAATTGCATCACCAGATTAAAGAATTCTGCTCTAGGCTATTCAGTATACGAAGTCGGAGAACAAGTTTCCATCTCAATATTGGACAAGTTCGCGGTTACCTACGACTCAGTTGCAGCCGAGGTAAAATGCCAATGCTTATTATTCGAGTCGAGAGGGATACTGTGCCGTCACGCACTAAGCGTGTTAAGCTTCGAACAGGTAAGCCAAGTGTCCCCTAGATACATACTGGAACGATGGAGCAAGAAGGTAAAGAGGCGACACACACACATCAAGAGCAGCCACGACGAGCCACTAATGGAGCCAAGAAGCAAGAGGTTCGACCAATTGGTTTTTCGTTCGCAAAATATTTGCGAATTTGCCTCCGAATCGGAGGAGCTGACTGCAATTCTGCACCGTGCGTACGATAACGTCATGGCCGAGATGGAAGCAGTAAAAGCCAAAAGGAAGGGGACATCTTCTTTATCCCACGAAGACGCCAACTTGGAATCCGTTAACGAGCTTCAAAGCCCGCCAAGGATTCGAACAAGAGGACGTCTAAAAAATAGGCTAGGTTCAAAGCTGGAGAAACAGATTGCAAATGCCACAAAGAAGAAGAAGACAAAAGTTTTAAGCGAGGTAAATGTAATGTTCTTTAAATCTGTGGCGATTGAGTTTATTTTTCTAGTTAATTGTTTAGCTAATGCGTGAGTGTTATATTCAGATAAACCTGTTTGATGCTGCATCAGCGGCGCATTCAAGTTGCAGCCAATACCAGGGACAAGTTATAAATTATCAGTTCAGGGTACCAGCAGCAGGGGATAACTCTTTGGGTGTATAGTTATAGGGAGTATGGGTGTAAAATCCCTGTTACCCTTGGGTGTATTTTTGTTAATAGACAATTTACATAGACACATATATAGATACATATAGAACAAAAGCTGTAAAAATTCACAGGTTATGGGCGTATATTTCAGTTGATGTTTTTTTTCATATTTTAGTAGATGTAATTCATTCATTTTGAACACAGGACAAACAATTGGGTGTATATTTTTACTCAACCTCGGGTGTATTATTAGACTAGCGTTGGGTGTAACAATTTATAATATGCGTATGCTTTGATTTTTTGCTTTATGTTTTACCACCTGTAATACAGTTTTTGAATACTTCACAGACAGTTTATCAGCACAGATAGTTTAAGTATGGGAAAAAATATACATGGAAAAAATATACATCACAAACATTTACATCATTTGTTCAATTTACAAACTACCCAGTTTCTATATCAGCAGAATTAATCTGACAAAACGGACTCAATAATACAGAGGATGGCTTCGACAGTCTTATAGCACTACTCTCTTTAATTGCCCGATCTCTCTGTCTATTCAACTCACTGAATAGTATCCGGGAAGCATACTCCACTCTATAGTGGTCCACCTCCTCCTACAATTAAAAAGTATGTTATGTTTAAACAGAAATATTAATTCAGATAAGTAATACAGAGTTATATAGTTCTAAAGACAGTTACCTGTGTCCAATTATCCCATTCATACTTCCCCTTTTTAATGTTTTCCGGCTCTATTAACTCAAGCCACTTCATTACGTAAATAGCGCAGTCATAGCTGAAAACGAAGAAAAAAAATTACAAATCTCATTTAGGAAAGTTTAAGGTTCAGAGTCACAAATCTGTACCTTGTTTTTTGGCCTGAAATTTTAACATATGGCGCTTTAATTTCCTTCTCCTTCTCGCCTTTCTCGAGAGGTTTCCCGCCGGCATATGCTATCAATCTTGAAAATACATATCCCTTAAATACCAAAACAAGTCAGTAATACACCCGAATCAATTGACAAGACACACCCAACTTAATATAGAATATACACCCAACTCAAATTTCAAAATAGACCTATCTATTAAAATAAAGAAGACAGAGGAAACTTACAGTGAATTTATTAATTTCCTTTCTCTCAGGGCTTGGAGCTTTTTTGTGTAGCGGGTCAAGTATTTGACATTTCCGCGTTCTTGTATTTATTAGCCATAACCACCAATGTCCCGAGTGGGAAACAGGAGCAAAAATCTGAAGGATTGCCACATTTCAACAGTCTGTTATTTTATTTGGCATATAAGTAAATAAGCGTACTAACAAATTTACGAAACAAAAACTTACATATGGATGCGAACTTAATTTTCTTCTATCTATGAAGGGAATGAAATTGGGGTAGGCTTCCACCCTGAATTCTCTGTTTGTTTTCGGAGATATGAATTCCCCCCTTGGGTGATCCGAAAGTGCCATGCTCTGCAAGAATTGCAATACAAGAAATGAAAACATGAAAATAAACAACTTACACCCAATCTAAGCTAAAAAATACACCCAAACCAATGCATAAAATACACCCAAAGTTCATAGAAGTAACACTTACCACAATATCGGGGGGGGGAGACAGTATATTTGTGCATGAAACCTCTTTTCCTTTTTGTGGTTTAGGATGAGGCAGATGGCAGATACAACCTAGAAATCAATTTTAAATTATTAAACATTGCAGTTGACTTTGGTGTAAAAACATTAATGTTAGTCTAAAATTACCTGACATTCTATATCACTGTTTGCCTGGAGGGATGCAAGGTGCGTTCTCATCAAAATGTATTCTCCTTGGCCAGTCAGAGTGCATATCTCCTCAAACTCGTTAGTATCGCCCTTTGCATCTTCCTTCAGTCTCGTCCCCCAGATGTAGCACTTTTCTTTCATATCATCCGGAATTTGATTTATTCCCCCCGGTGTTTCAAACTTAGCAGAACTTTCTCCCCCAGTCTCCCTCCGAATTTGTGGACTTTCGTCTTTTCCCTTTGACGCACTGCTTGCTAACTTTTGGACCAAACTGTCCAATTGTTCCAGCATTGTTGCAGCTTCTGGAGATTTTTCCCTTTCTGTCTCCTGCGTCGACGCCCCCTCCTGGCTTGAATCTGTCAATCCGAGGCTGAATGATGGCATCGGCAGATCTGTTTTAGGAACATAGCTTGCTGTCCGTGCCATCATCAACAGGGCAGCAGCTTCCTCGGCGTCTGGATGACTGCATCATTATGTATAAGAATAAGAGTAAGAATAAGAATATACGGATGACAAGCAAAGATTGATTCTAGTCTAATTAACTTACATTTTTGTTGGAGCTGGGGGAAGCTTGGGTGTTGTTTCTTGATGTTGTTTGCGGGTTTCAAGAGTGCTGCACAGTGACAAAAAATCGATCAGGAAGAGTATACACCCAAACTGTTAGCAAATATACACCCAAACCCTAAACAAATATACACCCAATACTATTTTCTTACGTTTCTCTAGCCCCTTCAATCTGTAGCATAGGGGTTGGTTCGGAATCTGCCTCAGTGGTTGTTTGCTGGGATGGCGGCACAAAAAACTGGATCGGGACTCTAAACAAGAATAAAAATGAAAGGTTAACAACGTATTTGAAAATAATAAGGTTATAAGGTTGAAATATTCTTGGATAACTCACATTGCAAGCGCTTCCGACGGCGTTTGTTCCCTAACAACCATCACATTCGAATCATCCGGAGTCAACCTAAAATACACCCAAAGAAGGTCAAAAAATACACCCGAACAATTCAAAAAGAAGACGGGCTTTGTTTTTTGAGAACTTACATAATTGCAGTTTTTGCTTTTTTTTGCTGCCTTTTTTTTCTTGAATAAAATAATAAAGGGCTTTTTTTTCTAAAAAAAATACATACAGAATTAGAAGTAGAAGTTATTAGAAGAACAAAAGTAACGGTTATTTGAAAGAGAAATTACATGCTTTGAGACGGCTGGTTTACACTACTCTGTTCTGTGCGTCCTTGAGAGGAAGGATCATCACTTCCCAAGTTCACAGCCGGTAGTCTAAACAGATTTCATGTTATTCAAACGAAATATACATCCAACTTAGTAAACAAGATACATCCAACTTAGTAAACAAGATTTTATTAAATAATAAAGCTTCTTACGTTTCAGAGGACACATAGCGACCTTCTGTCGATCGCAGGTCAGCCTGGTTGTCCCTGCGAAACAAGATACAATTATTAGCAAACAAAAGACACCAAAATCTGAAATACACAGCCCAGCAAGACATACCCCTCTGCAGCAGATTTATGAACGTTTTCCCCTAGCCATTCATCGAGTTCGTCACTCGATATTTCATATCTCTCACTACATTCATAAAATAAGACGTTAACAAAAATAATTACGATGATAGACCGTAGTATAGCTTACGAGGTACTGTACCCGTCAAAGTATTGATCTTCTTCAGGAGGTGAATCCTCCACAACTACTTTTTTCTTTTTTTGTGGTGTTCTGGGTGAAAAAAAAAACAGTACCAATCAGAAATAAAAAATTAATTTTATCACAGAATATTAATGAAAGAAGTGCTTACTCTTTTGGTGTTGTTTTTGTTTCTTTCTTTTTCTTCTCCTTCTTCCCAGGTGATGATTCTTCGCTCCTATAAGTTAATAATAGACACTTCAGTTAATACACGAAATCTTTATAAAGAAGTCAAAAGAAAGGAGTAATAATTTCAGGACATTACTCATCACTTGGTTCAGATTCAGATTCTGAATCAGAATCTGACTCCTCTTCCCTCTGCTTTCTTTTTCTTGAGTCCATTCTGCAGGCAAACAATCATCATTTACAACATATTAAAAATACACCCAAATGAATTCACGAGATACACCCAACTGAGTATACAATATACACCCAACGCAGCAAACGAAACGCACCCTGCTTAATAAACTACATACACCCAACGTGATCAAATAAAATACACCCAACTCGAAAAAGAAATTACACCCAAGTATGGTACTTACTTTTTCCCCTTTTTACCGGGGTGTTTAATTCCCGAATCCTCCGAGTCTTCTTGAGCCTCAGACTCAGAGGTAGAAGTGTCACTATCGGTAGTTTCTGTCTCCGAAGACGATGTTGAGCTCGCCTTCCTTTTTTTTTGTTTTTTTTATTTCTTCTTCTTTTTGTTTTTTTTCTTTTTTTCTCATTTTTTCTTTTGTCTCTGCCAAATTCAAAATCCCCTGAAACATGAGATATTTTAGTTAGCACCATTCGGGTAAATAAAGTACACCAACTTATTATGATTACTCACCAAAATTTCCTCTCTCTCTTCATTCATTCTTTTCACCAACTGCTCCTTAGTCCAGTTGGCAATCCATGGCTTTGGTGGTCTTTCAACTCTGTTCTTGCGTTTGTTTTTTGAAAGGTGAAAGTAGATTATCATCAGGGCGAAGAGGCAGCCATTGATTGCCTTCTTCTTCTTCTCCTGGTAGTCTGTTATGCCCCTGATCATGAAGGTCAAAACATGCCCCCCCCAGTTTCTCTCCTCTATGCCATCCATCTTAAAAATCGGGACCAGGTGCACGGGCAATATTTTGTTTATCGTCGTTGGCAAAAGGAACGCCATCTGTATGTAGAGGATGAATATCCTCTTGAACATCAGGCGTTCCTCTTCGTTGCCAACGCCGATTTCCATCATTTCATCGGTAAGACTTTTGAGGGTCTTACCCTGGAATCTTCTATAAATTATTTTGTCATCATCAGAAAGTTTCTTATAGTCAACTTTCTCAGGAAATAGATCTCCTACAAAAAGGAAGACAACAAAGCACCCAAGTCGGTTAAAATACACCCAAGCATCAGGTTAATATACACCCAAGCAACAACTTAATATACATCTATAATTTTGAGATAATTACCTGTTGCATTGATGCCAAGCGCATCACCATTTTTTTTTGGTGTTATATGGAAAGAACCATATCCTGTCTTCAGTTTGTTCTCCCCAAGTTTGAAGTTTTTTGCCAGCTCCCTTAAGAGTTGGTGATCCACCCTCAGTGGTGGGATGTGCATCAACCCACCGAATCCAAGATCCCTGACAATTGCCTTCTTCTCCTCAGTCATGTTTCTGAACTTATCATTCAGGAGGTGTGTGGCACATTTCATGTCTTTGGTTTGGTTTCTTGCTGCCATTTTCTCTGAAACTAAAAATACACCCAAAGATATCAGTAATATACACCCATATATATATGACTCAGATACACCCATTGATAACAATTAAGATACACCCATTGATAACAGTAAGATACACCCATATATATGAGTCAGATACAGCCAGATATTCGCAAGATACACCCATTCATAACAGTGAGATACACCCATAGATATTATTCAGATACACCCAAAGATGTCAAACAAGATACACCCATTGATTACAGTGAGATACACCCATAGATATTATTCAGATACATCCATATAAATATCAGACAGATATCACTCAACCATGCTTCAATATAAAGCCACATTACAAGGTTAAGCAGTTTACACCCCCGAATCTACCGAATAAATCCCCAAAAATCAACAAAAATAGCAGGAGAACTTAGAATAACAATGTAGAACGACGTAGAACTTAGAAGAACGACGTATAACTTAGAAGAACGACGTATAACAAAGAAGCAACAGTAATAGTAAACCCTAGCAGAACGACGTAGAAGAAAAGTAAAATATACAGTATTTTAATGGACTTACGTTGAGTATTCTTGGATTGTTTTTTCTTCAGATTCTTCACAGAGAGGTTGATGGTGTTTTGATGCAGTTTTCGAACTACGATTTCTATATTTTGAAACTTGATTTTCGCTCGAAAATGAAAGGGTTTCGTTGTTTTGAAAGTGCCTTGAGAAATGGAAGAAGTGGAAGAAGTGGAAGAGTCTCCCATACGTAACTGTTCGAATGCTGAGCGCGTGATTTGGACGCGGCATCTTATCTCTCTTTCATGCGCGTGATTCGTGTTTGGGTTGGGCCAACTTGGTTGCTTGTATGTGTAGCAGGCCCGTAAGAATAATTATAAGCATGCGTTAAATATGTTAAAAATGGAAATTTAAAATTAGGCATAATTTGGTAGATGATGTTTCTTTTGGTAAGCTAGATCCTCTTTGTCATATATATGATGTTAATCACCGACACATCTAGTCATATATAATTAATGAACCTGCCTAAAGGGATAATAAATAACTAAATACCTAACTAATTGACCCTTGACATATGTAGCATGTGATTACTCTTAATATAATTTTCAGTAAACGATAAATAAATTTTTAATTTTTTATCGTAAATAAGTTTTCGATTAATTAAAAATATAAAAATATTTTTTATTTTTATAATTATATATATATATATATATATATATATATATATATATATAAATAGCTAATTAAGATTTTTAAGTATGTACTAATGTCACTTATTAACCTGATATATTAACAAATTCAGTAAAAACTCAGGTGCAGTCGACTTTACTTAAAGTTGATACTTGAAAATCGTTAGATAATTTGACGGACTAAATTTTCATCTAATAGCTCTTAAGTATTAACTTCATGTGAAGTCGACTGCATGAGTAATGAAAGTGACGTTGATTAATATGACCAATTTCAAAATTTTAAACGATAAATTTAATTAAAAATTTTTGAAAAATAATTTAAAAAACAAATAATCTTTTAAGAACAATTTCACCGTTTTCTAAAAAATTATAGATTGGGAGAAACAGTGCTCACTGAATTGCTTTATAAATAGATCCAACTAGATAGTATATGGTTTCATGGAGAAATGATCTAGTTGTTCAGTTTTTTTGGAAAAATTATTAATCGATCATTTTATACACAAACTTTATTATGGAATTCCAAGGTGGAGAACAATCTGATAATGCCAAACTTGTTAAAGCTCAAAGCCACATTTGGAATCATACTTTCAGTTTCATAAACTCTATGTCACTGAAATGTGCTGTTGAATTAGGCATACCCGATGCAATACACAATTACGGCAAACCCATGCCCCTCTCACAACTCATTGCTTCATTGCCAATTCATCCGTCAAAAACCTCCTTCATCCATCGCTTGATGAGAATCTTGATCCATTCCGGCATATTCGTTACCGAAGATGTCACCAATAAAAATAACGAGGTTGAAATTGGGTATGTTCTGACTGATTCATGTATTTTCCTACTTAAGAACAACCCCTTCAGTGTGACAACTTTGATTCTGATGAACCTTGGTCCCACCGGGACAAAGGCATGGCATCATTTGTCTGATTGGTTCAAGAACGACGATCTCACACCATTTGAGACTGCACATGGAATGACGTTCTGGGAGTATATTGACCGCGAGCCTGAATATCGCAAATCCTTCATTGACGGCATGGCAAGTGATGCTCGAGTTGTTAGTAGTCTGTTACTTGATGATAAGTGGAAGGGAGTGTTTGAGGGATTGGAATCGGTGGTTGATGTTGGTGGAGGCACTGGAACTGTTGCAAAGGCCATCGCCGAATCATTCCCAAACTTGAAGTGCTCTGTATTTGATCTCCCATGTGTTGTTGATGGTTTGCAAGGAACTGACAACCTTAAATACATTGCAGGCGACATGTTTGTTGATCCTATTCCTCCTTCTCATGCAATTTTGTTGAAGGTAAAAAACGAATAAATACTCCACCACCGATATCTGTTGGTTATTTCAAATACTATCCACTCTATATATAAAAAGAATGGCAAAGAAATACTTAATGGTTTACTTTTTGAAATATACTGATTTTTTTTAATCTAAAATAACATTGTTTGTGAAAAGGAGGATGTTCCGAGAAGACGCGTAAAACGTTTTTTGTAAAGATATTTATGTGTTATATTATTATTGGATGTATTAATGAATTGGTTATTTTTGAATTTTTTAATAAATCAGAATAAAATCGATTATTTTATAATAATAATAATAAACCCAATTGTTATTAAATTCGGTCGAACCGATCAATTTACAAAATTTATTGGACTATGGTTTTTTTAACAAAAATCAGGGATATATTTGTTTTTTTTATCAAAAATTTAAACATGATTCAGTTTAGATTGTGTAAATCGATCAGATCAAATCGGGTCTAATAATTATAATGCGGACAATTGGATTTATTATTGTTACTATAATAAACCGATTTTGTTCTGATTTATTAAAAAATAAATTATTAACCAGTTTAATAAAAATGTCCAATAATATTATGTCATATGTAAATGTTTTTAAAAAAATATTTTTAGTGTCTTTATTAAAGTGGTCTCCTTAAAAAAAGTATGGGCTCTTTTGTATTTCGTAAAGTTATATAGAGAAGAATTAAATTGAGTTTTTATTTGTAAAAAAATACAAAAAATATATTTTAATTCAAACTATTCTTCCTTTTCAAAACTTATACAAATATATGAATTAAGTTTAGACAAGTAATTTTATTTTGCTTTGAATACGATGTAGTGGATTTTACATGACTGGAACGATGAGGAATGTGTGAAAATATTAAAGAGATGCAAGGAGGCAATCATGCACGAAGACAAAGGAGGAAAGGTCGTTATTATAGACATGGTGGTGGAGGATGATAACAAGAAAGATTATGACCGATCACTTGAAAGTCAGCTCTTCTCTGACATGCTTATGATGGTGTTGTTCTCTGGAAAAGAGAGAAATAGAATAGAATGGACTAACTTAATTTTTTCTGCTGGTTTTACTCGCTATAAAATAACTCCGATTCATGGATTAATGTCTCTCATTGAGATCTATCCATAGAACTTAACAGAAGCATGTTTTTATAATGATAAGCTTGTATTAATGGCTGAATTATATATTGGGGATGAGAATAATGAGTCATAATAATTTGTTCTCCGAACAGGTTGATTAGAATTCTCCCATCATATAAGCAATATATATATATATATATATATATATATATATATATATATATATATATATATATATATATATATACTAGCATATATTAATAAAGTTAAATACAATGCCTTTTTTTATCCTAGCTAACCTTGTATTTCTGCTTTTAGTATTAAAAATAATTGATAATAAATGAGAGAAGATAATAAGGTTGTCTTTTATAGGGATTTCTTATTTAAATTTTAAATAAATAATAAGAAGTAACAGGATCAGTAATTTTTGTGATTTGTAGTCATTAAGTAGTTATCAATAATATTTTTATTGGTGTGAGATTTTATCTAATAATATAAAATTACTCATTTTTGTAATTAAAATTTATAAAATTATTGGTCTTTAGATTTTTTTTAAATAAATACCTAATGCGAAAATAATTTATAATTTTAAATACGCAAATATACTGTGGCAAAGAAATCTTTAAAGATACAAATTGGATATCCGGGATATAATAGAAGTTTAAAAAACAAAATATTTTGGGTGTCGGGCATATGACATTGGAAAGTTGTACATAAATCAGATGATGAGTATATGAGCCATGGGTATAACGAATTTATTTGAATTAAATATTTTGTAATTTTAAATTATTTGAATAAAATTGGATAAAATAAAAAAATAAAAATCAAATCAACACTTTATATCTACGTGTTAAAAGGTTTGACATATACAGTATAATAATACAAATATAATTAACTAAGACGTTAAAATGGGTTAAACTTATCAGGTTAGTCTATTTACTCATTTAAATAGACAGATTTTGTTTCTAAAATTAAATTCGTTTAAATTTCGAGGTAAACGGGCTGAACTCGATTAACCCGAAAAAAATGACGGGTTAAATGGGCAATCCACGAGCTAAATAGGTAGTCCGTTTATTTTCTTTACATTTAAAAAAAAAACAGTATTTTTAGTCGATATTTATTCCGATCCGACTCAAAAATTCGACTCATCAACTAAAAAAAATATTTTTAAAGGTTTTTTTTACTTAAAAGTAATATTTTTTATCAAAATATTTTTCAAAAAATAAAATTAAATAATAAACGAGCTGACCCGCAACCCATTTAACCCATTGAGCTGACCATAAATGGTCTGAGTTAGAAAATTCTAGTCCACAAATAAAACGGACTTAAACGGATCAGCCCATTTAACCCACAAATTTAATGAACTAAACCTAAATAGACTGAGTTAACTCTTTTGACAACCCTACAATTAATCATATAAATAAAATTGAAATAAAATTGTTAATTTTTTAAAATTAAATATTTAATTAACCATATAAGTATAATAATACAAGTATGTGAAGTATCTAATATTGTAATTAAATTATTACAACAATACACATATTCTGAATACGTTATTAAATTCGTTATGCACATATTTCGAGTACTCAATATCAATTTATGCACAACTTTCTAGTTGTGTCATATTTCTAAGATGCACTTAAGATATATTTTTTTAAACTTCTATTATATTTCGAATACTGTGTACCCAATTTGAATTTTTAAAGATTTTTTTGTACGGTACTCAAGATGTGTACGCATATTTAAAATTGTAAGTTATTCATATGTTACGCATTTTAATAAATATTATATTATTTAATTTAAATAAAAAATTATGTCTTTTATATCATAAAAAATATACAAAAGAGATAAATAAAAAATATTTTAAAACTTAACTTGAATTGATCATATTTAATTATCTGCTTAAATAAATGTCGGAATTTAAATTTTATTTTATACATGTAATAATTTATTGACTGACGATAAACCGTTAAAAAAAATCACATTAGTTCTTGACCTTCCAGGTTTGAAAATGCCGTGACAAATAAAAAAATAAAAAAAATCTACATGATTCTTTGTTATGAAAGATTCGTCCATTCTTTTTTAGCCAAATATTCCAAATAATTGAAAAAAAACTGTTGAGTTTAGAATACAATTAATTTAATGATGATGACAAACATCGAGTTATTGAGTTAAACACCCAATTGAGTTTGGATTGTTTTATTTGAGTGATACAGGCCTAAATGATTATATAGCAGCCCAAAATAATGAAGCTTAACGGACTCAAGTATGCTAAATGGAATATTGATCCACAAACCAAGCCCAATCATAACCAAGCATCATTGAATCAAATCTCAGCAAGAGTTCATAAATGCACTTCGGGTAAACACACGAAAGAGAGAGAGAAAGAGAACTTCATCCTCAAATTCATACACCAGATAAGAAAGAAAAAGAAAGGTTAACCATGAACCCTCGAGATCTAAGTCTAGGTCAATCCCTCAACGTTCACAAAGAGGTAATCTCTGTGTCCCTCTTAAATCGGTTAAGAAGCCTCACAATATTGATCCTTTTGAACACAAATCTCAGTTTATGACCTCCCACTCCAACTACAATCCTCACCATTTTCGCTTAGCCATGAACCATGACTTTTATGAAGGTGTTATTGTTTATCATCCTATATGTTCCACTTTTTTAGCTGACTTACCAAATCTGAAAAAGAAAGGTTTTACATTTTTTAAAAATCTTAAATTTCTGAACTGAAATCAATTTTTCAAAATTAAAAAGCCTATTTATTCTATTTTAGTTCGAGAGTTTTATGCAATTCTGACCTACCATAAGGGAAGCATTCACTCTTATGTTAAAGGTCATGAAATTATTTTGAATAGTAAATCCATTAGTGACTCATTAGAATACATTGATGTTGGTGTCTATGCTTATACTGCGGGTAAGTGGGAAGAGGGCTTGGGTGTATCATATAAAGAAGCTCTGGCTCATGTGTGTGAGAACATTTTTCTGATTGATTGCCTTACACCTACTCACAAAGCCCTCGGCTCTCTTCGTGTGCAGTTGCATCGTATAGTGAACCATATTATTCTACCTCAAAGCGGTTCATATCAGAGGGTGACTTTCAGTGATACTTTGATTTTATATGCTATCATCATTAAAAATGAAATTTTTTTATATATTTAATGGTGAGGCATATGTTTAACTGCATAAAGAGTGACAAAAATGTGGCTCTTCCTTATGGCATATTTTTAACTTGCATATTTGAACAATTTGGTATTGAACTTTCAAATGAATCATATAAAAATAGACACTTATATCTAAAAAGAGGTAGTTCAGTAAAACAACACAAAAAGGGACTTACGAGAACTGAAAAGGTGGTCTTTGGCGATATTGATGATAATGAACTCGATGACATTCATCCTCCCTCTACCTTAGGAACTTCAGGCTCAACTGGTCACAAATCATTCCTCTTTAGAATTGTGAAGGATGTTCTGCAAGAGTTTATGAACCTATCCAACCATCTATTCTCTACAAGCAAACAAGAAAGAAAGCTTGTGATCAAACATGAAAATGCCCTCAAAAAGTCAACAGATAGAGTGGATGTCCTTATGAAGTATGTTGACAACATTCAAGAGGATAAAATCATGGTCACTAGCCAAGAAGAACGACTTGATTTTGAAGAGGATGGTTCGGATGCTTGAGAATGTCTTTTGTTGTTGATCTCGGTTATTTGGACTTTTGTCTCTTGAAACTATTGTAGTTTGTTTTAGACTATGTTTTATTTTAGATGAATGTAAACTTTAAAAACTATTATATTTTACTTTTAGTTTTAATCAAGTTTCTATAAACTTGGAACGCTAACCATTTTTGCAGGCTCACATTGCTTCTGGCTTCTCCCTTGATGACAAAAGGGGAGTAGTAGAAGTAGAAGTAGAATTGAATGAATTGAATAGTTTAGTAGAAATAGAAGTAGAATTGAATGAAATGAATAGCTTATAATTTTTGGGTTTCATAAATTTTATGTTGTTGCAAGTAATATGGCATATCCTATTTTAAAATATTTTTTCATGCTCTGTTTTGGCTTAATGCTAGGTTTTGAAATGATTAATTTTCGTGTAGTATGGTTTGAAATTATTTATGATTGCTCTATTCCTTGATAATTGTTGCGTTTCTTTTTAAACAAGTGTTGATGATACACTTGGACCATAATCAGGTGTTTGGTTACATTGGTTGAAAATGTTGGATCAAATTTTGTTTGTACAAGCTTGTGTATATTGTGAAAATTGTGCTATTTGTATGTTGTATAGTTGTATTCTCAATATGAATATTTGAATTGGAAAAAAAAAGATGAGCACAAAGTCAGGGGAGCAATCATTGAGAAAAAAGGAGGAGCACATCAAAACTATTAGATGTCATCAAAGGAAAGTGCCTTAATATTATTTATTTCAATTCTTTTGATTCTATTCCTTGAAATTATATTTGTTATCAAGAGAGAGATTGTTGAATTAAAAACATAATTAATTTAATAATGATGATAAATATTGATTTATTGGGTTAAACACCCAATTGAATTTGATTGCTTTATTTAGTGATGCAGGCCCAAAATGTATATTGTTGCAACCCAAACCATTGGAACAAAGAAATTACGTTGCTAAAGGAATTTTTGTTCCACAAACAAATTCTAAAGCCATCCAACCGTAAGTGAATTAAACCTAAGTTAAAGCTTACAAGTACACTTTGGTTAAAACCACGAGAGAGAGAGAAAGAGAGCTTCATCTTCAAACTCACATACACCAGAGAAGAAAGAAAGAGAAAGGTTAATCAATAAAGCAAAAGTTCAATCGCCTTCCATTTTCATACAAGTTGATTTTTTCACTTCATCTCCTATGCTCAGGAGCGCCATTTAAAGAAAAATGAAAAAAATGGTGGTTGATAATCTCTGCTATAAATCAATGGTTAAAGTTATTGTTTGGAGTCAAAGCACATTTTCAAAGGTTTGGATTTAGGATTATCACTAAGTAAACTCATCTCTGCTGCTCTACACTCTTTGGTCAAATAAAACTAGATTTGAAATCCCTAATTTTGGAGTTGATTGAAGAAAGAGAAGGGATGATTTCTGAATGCCCAAGATTCAAGAAATTGATTTTGGAGAAACTCTAATCGTGCCTCTGACTAAAGTACAAAAGAAAAGTTGAATCTCATTAGAGCTAAAGGAGGAGAACCCGAGAAAGAGAACAAAAAATGAATCCTCACTACTAAGTTTGAAGTCTTGGAAGCATTGCACCTACGCTAAAGGGAGCACTCCGCCAAGATAAAGAACAAGGTTATGAGTTCAAATGCTGGATTTAGTGCATAGATTCAAAGCTGTTATTCATCATCTCCTTCATATTTTACTATTTTGTATTTTAGTTTCAATGTATATCATTTTTAGTTTTCTTTGAGAGGTAAAAGGTACGAAAGAGAGGCATTGAGAAAAAGTCATAGAGTGAAAAAGGCTGAGAGAAATGCTTGAGAGAAAAGTTAAGAGTGATTTCAGATTTCTTTTGATTGTATTTTCTATCTTGTGTCATGTTCCTGGGAAGTATCCTTGCTAAGTTGGGTAAGCACTTAGTATGGTGAGTCTAGGTATTAGCATAACCAAGTCAAGTTCAAGTTGAAGCTTGTGTCCCCAGATAGAATTACATTGTGTCCTAGAAAATTGGTGTATGTAATACTTGGATTATAATGAAAATTCCACCAACATTGTAGTGGAGACTGAATGTAGGTTGCATTGCACAAGGCAACTGAATCAGGATACATGGCTGTGTCATCTTCTTCCTCTCTGCTTTAGTTTTATTTTCTGGTTTTTACGAGACAAAACAAAATTGTCTCCTAAATTATCCGCTGCGCAAACCTAACAAAAATCAAGTTCAAAGTTATGTGTTTAAGGCTTATTTAATCAAAGTTAAAGAAGACCATAGATTCAACCCCCTTCTCTAAGCCTTCTAGAACCTTCAAAAATAATTTAAAAAATTAAAATATATTTAATATCAATAAAATATCAAAATATCATTAAGATTTATTTAAAAAATACTTTATATTTTATATGCATGCATGTTTTCCGTGTCTTATAAGATTTTAAAATTCGTGTGTCGGCGTGTTTCGTGTCATGTCGTGTCGTGTCCCATGTCCATGTCAGTGTCTATGTATCATAGCACACAATCCTTATTCCTTGTTCCTTGAGTGTGTTCTTATTTCTATAATTATTTTAATTCAAGCTTATTTTCAGAGATTCAAAAGACAAAAAAGATAGTACACATAAAAGTATTTTTAATATTTTGTTTAAGTGTTTTGCTTTTTAAAGTGTGCTGAAATTAGAGTACATTTAGTTCTTCTTAATTAGATTGAGTTAGCACTTAAATAAATTATTAAGTTTGTTGAGATAATTTTAATGGTTTAAAAGAGTATGAATATCGATCTTAAAATTAGTGTTTACAATCCTCATTGATTATAATGAAAATTATATTATTGTTTTAGCGGAGATAATATTTACATTAAAAGTGATATCACATTAAAAATGACTAAAATAGAATCAATATTAACGTTATTTGAAAATACTTGTAAAGAATGTAAGACACAAATAATTCTTTTCATAAAAAATTAAAATAGTCTAATAAGAAGCAGTTGCAATATATAAAGGATTAGTAGTTCTTACATAATAGGACGGTGCGATTTGGATTGATATTAAAGAAAAAATCAACCCGACCTGAAGTATATAATTTGTTATAGTTTGGATAGTATCAATTTGATTTTACTGTTAAATATGATCCATATTTGGTTTATTCATTTTTTAACAAATAAAATTTTAACAAATAAATATCGCTTTATATTTATAAAATTCTTACTAAATAACCATAATAATAACACATAAATAGGATCAAACCATGTAATAAATTAAATAATATATTATGTATGTGTAATTAAATTTAATAATAAAATAATAATAGTACGATTAAGATTGGAATAGTTCACTTTTGAAAAGTAGATTTAAAATGTGATTCATTCTATGCAATTTGTTAAGAATATAGTTCAATCTAATTTAAATTAGTGTGATTTTAATCGATTTTTAATTTAAATTAGATTAAAAAATTATTTTATTTAGATTTAAACACCTCTAATATATAATAGTATTTATAATAAAATATTAGAGAATATCAATTAGGGAAAGGGGAAGGATCCATTAATCAATTCAAAATCTAGTTCGAAATAAGAAAATGTAATACTTTGACTAATCAAATTGAAAAATGATAGATGATAGAGAAATTATAAAATAGAAAAAAAATGATAGAAGATAGAATATAAAATATTATTTGAATATTCTAAAAGAATGAAAGAAAAATAAAAGAATCATCCTAAAAAAATGAAAGGCATAAAGATTATTATAAAGATTATTCACATCAACCAATAAATTATAGTTCAAATGGCATAGTCTCTCCATACTTAATTAAGAAGTCGTGGGTTTGAGTCTTCTATCTTTAGTAAAAAAAAAATTATTCACATTAAATTATATACTTGATATAATAATAATTAATTATAATTAATTATAGTTGATTTGGTTTAATCAATTAAATAAAATAAAAATATTCTCAAGATGAAACTACATTTATCAGTTTTCTCATTAATTATGATGGATTATAATTGATTTAGGGTTCTATATGATATATGCATTAATTAAATCAATTAGTTGTATAATTTATTTATTATAATTAATTAATTGATATAAATTATAATAAATTGTATGATATTTAAATATCTAATAAATTAATAGTTGATATAATTAATTTATCATAATGAATTAAATTTAATGAGTTAAAAGAAATAAATTGAAAAATACTCTCAGCTCCATCTTTAAATATAAAAATTCAATTTTTTATATAATAGAATTAGTGTATGTTTTTGTGTCTTGCACGAGATAATACATAAAATTATATAAAATTTTTTATTACAAAAATTAAAATAAAAAATTATTATGATGTGGTAATTATTACTAGAAATATTTACAAAGTTATAATTAAAATCAAACTCTAAGAATTTTTAATATTAAAAATATTATGTTTTAACCAATTTGAATTGGTTGAATGGTTTATCTCACTCGTCCACTTAAGCAAGTATTAGGGGTTCGAATCCCGCTTTGTGTGCATAGCAATTCATTGGTTAGCGGTAGACTCCTTAATAAATAGGGCATCAATACGTGATGGATTAGTTTTCGACCTGCATAATTAGAAAATACCATAAAAAAATAGTATTTGCCTTTAAAGTAGAACAATTTTTCATTGAAACAATACATATGAAAATGTGTCTTTGTTAAAATTTACCTATGGCAGTTTTATTTGTTAATATATAACATATTTATTCTTGAAGTCAAAACAATACGGTCAATGCTATTATCTATTAAAACTTAACATTTTATGACGTGATTTTCAAATTCTCAAATTTATAGACTTATGCCATTACAAAAGCTATTAGATTGATTAATATTTTTTAGTAATATTACCAGAACATCATCATTGAGTATTAGTTTGTGGGAAGAGACCAATAACAACTTTGTTATTCAATATATAATTTATTCTATTAAAAAATAAAATATTATTTCTTAGATTGGTAAATATATTTTCTTTCAATTTCTTATACCATTTTATTTGACAATATTTACCATTAAAAAATATCAAATGATCACATTATCCTACAATAATTAAAGGACAGCAAAGTAATTATTTTAGTTAGTGAGATAAAATTTAAAATTATTTTTTATTTTTTACGCAAAATTTATATTTGAATTCAAAATTAATTAACAATTCATGATTTTTTAATTTCAATAACAAAAATAAATTTAGTTAGGTGCAAAATATTTAACATTTAGTGATGTCAATTATTTCAATTTTAATCACCAAAAATTAGATCAAAAATTAATTATAACTTAATAATCAATATATAATATATATTAGTACATAAATAATAATACCTAATTATAATTGTTAATTTTTTTTGATAGGGCTAATCTATAATTTATTAAGAGTTGATTTTTAAAAAATTTTGTAGTATGTGAAAATAATAATCTTATTTTTTGTTAATATTTAAAAATTATTCATAATTTTTTATTATGTAATTAACATAATTAATAACCTTTATTATTTCTAATTAATTCATAAACCAAATAACAATAAAATTCACAATAATAAAACAAAATTTTAGCAATTCAACATACTCAGAAATTTAGCAATTCAGCGATTTATACACTAATTCAGAGTTGATTCAAAACGAATCCAAAACCAATTCAACTAATCCAACAATTCAAAACTAATTCAACATTTCAATTCAACCATGTCATATTTATTTCTAATAATCTCATCAACCAATCAACAAAAAAAATCCCATAAGTAACACAAGAAATTTCAGGGGAAAAAACTGAAAAAACAAGGATACGCTCACAGTAGAAAAGAGAATGGAAAAGTGGAGCACACTAGGAAAGAACAGCTCATCACGGCTGCAAGAAGCACGGCTCGAGACAGAAACAAAGACGTGAGTGAGACGTAGGCGGCCGGAAGAAGAGACACAATATGCAAGCGGATGTGAGCGTGCGGTGGCGCCATGGTAGTGAACTGAGGTAACAAAGATGGAGCTAGGGTGGCTACCATTTTGGAAGGAAGGTTCAGCCGTTCGATTCTTCAGGAGGCCAAGAAGAACGAAGTCAAGAAGGAGAATGGGAGAGAGTAGCAAGGTGAAGCTGAAACTTGAAGGAGACAAGGATGGGGGAGAGTCTCAATCTCTATGAGCTCTAAAGGGAAGGAGAATAGAGTGAGTAGTGCTAAGGTTTCGTTTGGGGATGGGGTTCTCTTTTTTTACTTATTTTTTTCAATTTGAATCGCTCTGGATTTTAAAATCCAACCAATTTGTCAGTTTTTCACCAAACCGGCCAATTCAAACCAATTCCACCAGTTTTCTTCCTTATCCATTTGTATGCATCACTGGATCAAATATATGACCGGTTCACCAGTTTTTCGATTCGACCGGTCAATTTGGTCTGATTTTAACAACTATAGTGATAACTCAAAAAGAGAAATTATTGTGATAAAAGAAACAAAAAAATGAATTCAAAGACTTAGAATTGAAAACATAATCATTGAAAATCAATACATACTAATCATATTATTTTGAAGTTAAAACTGAATCACACTTCCAACTACATGGTCTACACTATGTATACGGAAACTATTGGCCTGAATCATAATAACTAACTAATCAAGAGTCTACCAACTCTTCTTTCACTCTTTGTTGAACCGAATATTGTTCTATTATATTTGTGTCCTCAATACTATTCAAGTATTCAACAAAATTTCAGAAGTTAAAATAACATAAAAAGTTAAAGAGATTAAATCCAACAAAGTTATTTTAAACCAATCAACTAACAATTGGATAAAATTTCTTGTTTACAATCTATGTAAAATCAACTAACAATTTCATGACATACACAACAAAGACTTTGACTACTAATACACCCAAACAAACTAAATATGTAAACAAGACTTATAAATTAGTTGAAAAGCATTAGGTGTATGTATAATGTATTATTATTTATTTAAATATTTAATTTTCCAATAATTGGTATGTAATTGTTAATTATTGTAAAATATTTTTACTTATATTAGATATGGATAAAAGTTGAATTTTAGAGCCACGAGGTAGTGTAAAATATGAGCAAAGATTGAATAATTTCTTAGACTTTGCATTTGCTAATGCATTGTCAGATAGAATGACAAAATGTCCATATCCAAAGTATGGGTTTCAACTTATGCAAACAAGAAAAGACGCGTACGACCACCTGTTGATGAGGCCCTTTTCTCCTAGGTACACTGTCTGGATTCGTCATGGTGAGAAACCTTGTGACGAGGGCACAAGGTTCAAGCGCGTAACTGATAATCCAATATCCCAACCAAATTCAATGACGCAAATGGTTAATGAGGCATTTGATTTCTTAATGTAACACGGGAACGATGACACCACAATGGATGAACATATTGACGATGATGAACAAGAATTTCCGAGTTTATATGACGGGCTAAGGCGCGCAGCGAGGGATTTTACTAATTTACTTGCAGATGGAGAGCAGCAACTATATTTCGGATGCTCAAAATATTCAAAGCTATCATTTCTAATGAAGCTTTATCATATAAAGTGTATGCGTGGTATTAGTGACAAGGCAATGTCAATGATCCTAGATTTGTTGTGAGAGGCATTTGAGCATGCTAAACTTCCTAGGATATTCTATGAGGGCAAAAAGATGATTAGGAAACTGGAAATTGAATACAAGGAAATAGATGTATGTCAAATGATTGCATGTTATACCAGGATAATGATAAAGGCTTGATTAAGTACAAACGATGTGGGACTTTAAGATGGAAGAAAAAGACGCGGAAGGGTTCTATTCTCAAGCTAAAAGCTCATGTCAAGAGAAATGGGAACCAATACCAGCAAAGACTCTTTGGTACCTTTCTCTCATTCTGTGATAGCAACAGTTATTCATGTGCAGTAAAACATCTAAAGACATGTTATGACATAAAGAGGGTCACAACAACGACGGTTTTCTGAGGCATTCAAGGGACGCTAAAGCATGGAAAAATTTAATGCGAATAATACTTTTTTTTCATCAAATCCGCACAGTATTTGCTTAGCCTTAGCTAGCGATGAATTTAATCTTTTCGGGAATATGAGTACAAAGTATTCCATTTAACCTGTGATTCTTATCCTGTACAACTTTTTTTCCATGACTTTGTATGAATTAAACATCTTTAATTTTATTCTATTTATGATTATTCCTGGACCTAAAAGACCAAGTAATAACATAGATATTTACTTGTAATTTTGGGCAATTATGGGATAGTATTGAAACTAATGATGCTAATAAAAAAAAGCACTTTCAAGATGTTTGCGGCATTGATGTGGACTATTAGTGATTTTCTAGAATTGAAAAACTTATCTGGGTGAAATACACACAGTGAATTAGCATGTCCTACCTGTAATTTGGATGCTAAGGTACAACTCACGTTTAGTCAAAAATGGTATTTTCTAAGTCAGGAACATAAATTTAAGCTGGACCAGTTAAGATTTGACGGGCAAATAGAACAGGGATCTCCAAAGATGTTGTCTAAAACGAATGTCTTGAGGCAACAATCAAATATTCACGTCTCATTCAAAAAGATGACAGACGTGATAGAACAGGTAAAGATGTCAACTTGGGTGACTCAAATTAGAAGAAGAAGAGTATTTTCTTTAACCTCCCATACTAGGAAGATAATATGATGTGTCATAATAAGCAAGTAAATATTTGTACTATTATACTTATTATCCTAGATGATAACTTAAGTTGCTTATTTTATATGTTAAATAATATAAATAATATCTTGTATCTTAAATTCATTAAATATTAAGAGAAAAAAATTGTACAATAAATCATATGTTATAAAGATGATTTACACATAAATTAACTATATAATGATTATTAAAAAATTATTTATCATATATAATAATTCTTGATATATTAATGTCATGTATATATTTTAAATTGTTATTAAATAAGAGAGTTCAGAGTATTTAAGTCATAGTTATTAAAATCGAATCGAACCATAAAACTAATAAATCAATAGTATGACTGATTCGGTTTAAAAATCAGACTGCTTTTGCAATTAATCCGGTCAATAATAATCAAATCTGTTGAAAATCGAACGGTTCAACACGAACCGGTGCGATTAGGGGGCATGACCAGCACATTGTCTCTACAGTGCACCAGCGGAGATGCTAAATCACAGTAGAAGACACCTTGTGAATTAATTTACAAAAATGGAGTAAATGTTACTTAAACTGTGAACCTTGTGTAAAGGTGAAACTCTGTTGCCACTAAATCAGACATATTCCTTATTCTATTGTAGGTTAATAATAGAATATATAATAACCAAGTTCACATGAGTAATGCTCTAAGGGTGCAACCTTATACTAGTTCATATGTGTAAATAAAATTTTATTAGAATAATTTTAACCTCACATGTTTACTCATGTAATTCAACTTATACATGTTTATTTCTCTTTTGAAATTTTTATTGTTTCTTTTTTTATCAACAAATTATTTTTACTTTTAATTTTATTTATATGTAACTTTTTTTAATTTTTTTTCATTAGACCCATTAAATTAAAGGTTAATAATTTATATAAATTATATATATCACATTAAAGCAATGAGTTAATGAAATTTATATATAATTTATTTAAATTTAAATAATATGAAATATTAAACACTACTTTTTATTTTTCAATAAATATTGTATTATAGTTTTATATATTTATTTAATTATTTTCGGGTCAAACAGTTCGACTACTGATTCATTGGTTGAACCACTAATCCAATAACCCAATAGCTTCACCGGGTCGATTATCGGTTCAGTTTTAATAACTATGGTTAAGTGTGTAATGAGCAAATTAGCACAACTTCCATAAATATATGCATATATTTTATCAATATATAAAAAACAAACACCCAAGATCTTTCGTGTGGATACTATTCATATGGATGTCATATCATTTTATGATATATTGTTTCAGTAGGAGTATGCATTTGGATGTTCATATGGTTTAGACAAATTTACAAAGATATATATTTTTTGCAGAAATAAAGTATTCAGTTTCGTTTTCACTTTGACTTGTGATCTCATATAGTTTATTAAAGTTTGACTAGTTGAAAATAGGCATGCATGAGATCATTTTCGCATATAATTTCTAAATTTTCCCATCTAATTTGATCTATGTCATTGAGTATATTAGTATAGTAATCATCGTAGTTTCATCGCGACACTAATATAAAAGAAACTGCGATAATTTCATAACTGGTATATATGAGATAGACCAAATTGTTAAAATACTTAAGGAAATAGCATTCAGATGCACGTATAAAGTTTATAAGATGATTATCTTAAGAAAATATATATGTATAGCTCAAGTGGGATATTGTTAGAAAATTATTATTTTCTAATCTATTTATGGGTAATACATATATTAATTATACGTAAATTAAGCTATTTCACATCAAGTAACTTATATAATGGTGATCTTATTTATTGTTATAGATGTTTAATTAAATAAATCATTATTATTTTGATTTAAAATTAAATAAAAATAAAATCAGAAATACTATTTTGGATTTTAGGATTTAATGGGTGTCACACTCAAATATAAATAATGACTTTAAGGTTTTGATCTTTTAACACATCAAAACTGCGAGAGTTGTGATTCAGTTCTATTTGAAAAAATTAAAGAACCACAAGAGTCAAATTCTCTCAATAATGTTCATAAATTAAAATATACTTTCACATTTTAAGTATTTTTTTGATAATTTAATATAGATGATCTTGAATTAAGAAATTATAAAAATTCCAACATATTGTGCTCTATTTATAATTGAAGCCAATAAAACACAACCACTATTTCTTTCTATTATTTTACTAGCAGAGCAACCCATGCATTCGCACGGCAACATATATTATTGTTTAGATTTAGAAAGAAAAAACTAAATCTTTTTATTTTTAAGTTATTACCACAAAAAAAACTAAATCTTTCCATGTCTAAATATTATTAAGCTATAATATTATTAAAAAACAATCTTTTGTTTGAATTTTATTTTTATTATCCATGTAAAAATTATTTCTGGTCACAAATCAAACATTGAGTACATAATTATTAAAGAGAAGTCGCTGATATCTATTAAAAAACAAAGTTAGTACAAAATTATCAGAGAGAAGTGGTTAACCTCTATTATGAGACAGTTTGTCAAAAAGTTCAAACAATTTTAGAACATTACACAATTAATCAAAATAGACCACATACTTTAACCACTGCATTCATCCATGTACTCGTTAAAATGACAATTCAAAGATTTTCCAAACATAAAGATCTAGCTGAGGCATAATGATCCTAGGGTTGTGTCTTCAACTTTATCTGAGTCATTTGAAATTTTGATGTTACAGTAATTGTTGTCTTCATCAAGCTGAAAGAATTGAATGAATTAATACAATAAAAATCATATGATTTATTTTACCAATTTAAATAAGATACCTTGTGTTTTATTCTTCACTACTTAATGCTCCATTCTTGAATTATGACAAATTCTGCATATGTTCAAACTCAAAATACAAAAACAAAGTAAAGTTAGGCTAAAACTAAAGAAATTAAATGCTTCTTTCCTTTCAATACAAAATCAAGAGAACAAATTTTTAAAGATTGATATACCCAAACATTTGATTTGAGAACAGAAATTGGTGAACCATTACAGGAGATATAACTTGAATTTGAGATGGCATTGTTCAGAGAATCAGAATACATGTGCACACCATAACTTTTTTCTAAAGGAATGTGAGGAGTTTCACCATCCAAGTTGAATAACTACAATGATAGTTCGTAAATGAGAGAATAATAGTAGTAGCATAAATAGCACAAAAATCACACACACAAACCTTGTGATCATAAATAGCAGCAGCATCCTCGAGAAAATTGACAAATGAGATATCATCACAAACACTATTAACAACATGTAGTGATGTGTTTAACTCATATCCAACAATTCTTGCATCAACAACAAACAGTAGTTTCTTGTTGATAAATTCAGAAACAATTCGAACTGGGATAGTATAATCATAAAGAGCCTGCAAGGATGTATGAAAATGAGGAAAACAAAAAGAATAAAGGGCATGAGAATGAAATTCTAGAAGCAAAGTTTCACAATATATAGAAGTAAAAATTCAATAAGATACATGGAATACATTACTTGTGAGAGAGCAGGATATTCTTTAAAAAGATCAGAGCAACTTTTCTTGAGTATTTGTTCAACCTCACGATCATTGAGTATAAAAATATTATGCCCATTTCCGTGAGAAACAACAACTTTGATATGATAACTAAAATCAACCAATAAAAGAATTAGATTAGAAACACATTAAAAAAATTAAGCACAAGGAGTAAAAAAAATTCCAAGCTTTTAAATACGAAGACATACCTTGAGATCGCATCTACACACTCAACTCTACACATATTACAATAAAATACATTGTTCACATGACTAATAGATGCACCACAAAGACACCGTAAGAACCACCACTTTTGATGTTTCACCACAGATATTATGTTTCCAAGAAGGAAGCAATTTGTCTCCTGATAGCAAGTATAAAATTAATTTATATATATTTAAGAAGAACGATTTAAAAAATAATTTTTTAAAAAAATATAGATAATATTAACTCGTATAGATTTTGATGTAAAAGGATATAAGTTGGCTGAAACAAGGTCCGTAAGTATTCGCTCAATATTTTCTGACTGTATAGAAGGATCAGATACGATTTGATTCTTATAATCACCAAGTTGTTCATAGCGTGAGTAGTCTTCAAATATTGGACTGAATACTTGACCACGGATAATTTTCTACAAAAATATGTGTAATATTAATGAAATTACTTAATTTTGTGTAACCAATGCATTAAATTTCCTATAACTAAATATTAAGCATAAAAAAAAAGAATTGAAAATACCTTAACTCAACATTAACTATGAATATCACACTTTTTACTTCCTTCTTAATTATATAAAATTGATAGTTAACTTACATTGATAGAATTATCAAGCTGCTTATTTTCCAAAAGAAGAATATCACCCAAGACATTAATAACTTTAAAAGTTCCACAATACTATTCACTGCCAATTATCTTTGTGTGAATCTTGAAAATTTTTTCTTTCCCGACAATATCATAGAACAAGTGTTGATAGCATGGAGGATCAATTCTCTAATATACATAGAAAAAAATACAATATTAATTAGCACAATTTTAGATGTAATTAGATATATCATACAAAAAATAAGATAATAATATTGTGAAGAAATTAACCTCAATCTCTTGTTCTAATTGCAAGAAACAATCAGAGCAAGTTTTCCCAAATAGTTTTGTTGCAACATTATCCATTAGAACAAAGATGGCAGCAGAAGTTCCATCTTCAATAACCAATTTCATCCTATATCTAGAAAAGCATGGAAGATCAGTATAGAAAGAAAATTCATAATTTTAATAAAATTTATTTGGATTTTATTATTTTAAAGATGATATTAACCTTACAATGATGTGATCAACATCTCGAGAACACAACTGACAATGAAATACACCATCATCTCCTACAACTGGATGACCACATATGTAAGAAAAGAACCACCAATCCGGATCATCTATTACCGCTTTAATTTTGCCAATAACAAAAAACTCACCATCCTATTTATAATGATGTCATCATATAACATATATAAACAACAAAAAATAAGACTACAATCAAAGAAAAATCAAGGCCAACAAACCTCAGAATTAGCTTTCAAATTCTTGATATTTCTAATTAATTTCCAATCACACTCTTCATTATCAATCCTTCAAATGAGATATCCAGTTTCAGTAGGAGTCAAGGTTGGAAAGTGGCACTTCGCAATATTATATCTAAAAAAAGTAGATTCTTCAATACTACACTAAAAATTCTTATACGAAACAAATAAGCTTAACAGAAAAGTAAATAGATGAAAGGAAGATGCAACAAACCGATTGAGAAAGTCAACTGTTTCCTGAATATCTGGATTGATTGAAACTCTTGATACCTCAATAACATTTTATAAGCTATTTTTTTCTGAAAAAAAAAATGCATTCAAAATGAAAAGCAAATAACACAATTAGAAATCCAAACCATACATAGCAGCAAAAAAAATATCACATAATATAAATCAGCACTAACCCCCTCTCGTTTTTATCGCAAAAGATTGGAGAATAACAACAGGAGCTCTCTCATATTTCCTTAATGAAAGGATATTAAAAACTTCACAAGAATCACCAAAAATGTTGCATTGAATTTTTTCCTATATTAGAATACATTATTCAAATGAGAATAACAATATAATAAAAATATAACATCTTATAAACACAAAATAACAGTAATCAGCACAAAATTATCCAGATAGAAAATAAAGACAAGAAAATTAAATGAACAACCTATCGGCATAAAGCTCAATAATAACAACTTTGATCATCTTCCCATCGCATTCTACATCTTTTTGCCTTTCTACACATGTGAGAATCCCAATAAAATCTGCATAATACACAACCACAGTGTATTGAAGCTAAAAGACGTAGGAATAAAAATAAAGTTGGACATTGCGCAAGAATGACCTGAAAAATGTATCTAGAATAAAAAAGAACAAAAAGCAAATTTACCTATCAGAAATTCATGATCATTAGACTGTTGAAGAATTTCTTCTATAGAATACAAACTGAAACCAGAATCAGATATACTAAAAGATAGGCTTTCCACAACAGAAGTTTGATACTGAAAGATAAGCTCAAATCGATGTTTGGTTACTCTCCTTGCTCCAGTATTTGGTAAAACTGTTAAGTTAGAAATGATATACATATTTCCTTCTTTGAGCCTTCCACTGAAACTTGATATGAGATGATCTTTGATGGTAGCTTGAATTTTATCACGCTACAATAAAGCAATGTAAAGATATTAACTTGTTTTAATCTTTTGATAGAAACACATAATGTATATTAGAAAAAATTCAAGCAACTGCAAAAATAATACTTCTTCTACAGAGATTAGAAAAATACAACACTTATATTATGAATACACTTACATTCTCATCCATGAGAAGCATCTATACAACCCTTTGTTTCTTCTTATGAATTAAAGATGATGTTTCCCATATTCTAATAACCTTAACTTTAATGTTCCAGTCTTCTCTCCATGGAGAAAGGTTTTTAACTGGATCAATTAAAAGATTCATATTGACAAATTGAGAAAAAAGGAAAAAGAGGAACAACTTCTAGTAAGACGGATGAAAATGAACTTTGGCTTTGAGGCAGGTAAGATAGAAAAATAATAGGTATATATAAAAGATCAAGAGAAGAACACAGAAAGTTTTCAATTTTTTGAAATTCGAATTGATACCTCCAAAATAGGCTTCAAAAGCACGTTCATGCAACACTGTAGCAGCGTGTTCATGAATATGTATTCCTACCATAAGAAGTTACATGATAGCTAGTCTAAACTCTTAATACCTAACATCTGACATACCATTCTTTTATTTTATTTTCTAAGAAGACTGTTGAATACATGATTGAGTACATAAATTTTTGTGTACAAATTATAGTCATTAGGCAATCAAATCCTATAAACATCAGATAACTTATTAAAAAAGAAAGACCTAACTTATTTTCTAGAGAAAAAAATAAATAATAATAAAAAATATAATATTCACAACTGAAAGAAATTTATATGATAAGACACAACATCCTCATAAACACAACCATTATTTAGAAAAAAATAACGATAACTTTTTTTCCTTATATTTTTTTCACTTGAATTATTTTAATGATTTGAAGTTACACATGGATTGAAAACACAAGTTAAGATAGTTTAATTTAAAAAAAACTTTAGATTACTTAATAATTCCTCATTTTATAAACTAATAAAGAAAGAAATAAACTCATTTTTTCTCTCTTACTCTTGATAAATGATCCAACATAATTTCTAACATTTGTTTAAAATATATCTTTTAAAAAGAGAAAAAACAACTAACCAAATATGAGAAATTTTCTGCCAAACATTTTGGTCCAAGTTTGGAGTACATTTTAGACAAATTGTAACTGCGAGATTATTGGAGGAGATGTTGCTATCCCAACGCGAGGCAGCAAGAAGAAGAGCGGAAGAGATGAGAAAGGAGAAGGTATGGTGCAAGACCGAATGAGGAGATGCTACTGCTGAAGTCTTCTTTTGAACACTCCAAAACTGCATTAAATCTACTCCACCATCCAAAAGGAATTTCAATAATTTATTTAATCAAAACTTCTTCTCCGTTTTCGTTAGGTATTTTGACTCATAGAAAGAAACCCCTTTGAAGATTTGGTAAAAAAGTGATACAATGAATCTGGGCCCAAATGTAACAAAGGTAATTAAAAAAAAAAGTTAAAGACAATTACAAATACACCCCTCAATATGAATAATTAACGCTGCACAAAAGTATAGTGCAATAACTACATCAAATTCAAGTTTAAATAATGAATTAAACATTATAATTTTAGTGATGAGTTATAAGAGAAGATATAAATAAATATAAATTAATTCCATATTATAATTTAAATCTATCTATAATCTTAAAAATACTTTAATACTGGAATTCTATTTTTGATTCAAAAATGAATAAAAAAGAAAAAGAAAAAGCGCTAATACAAAGCGATCCTAATTCTGGACTCAAACAAAAACATGATTAACCTGTTACATGAATTAAATATTATTAAAGTCTTATTACTGATGTATACTATTAAAAAATTGAAGAATAAATTAAAAGTGAAGACATAATGGCTGAAATAGCATAATATTAACTTCAAATATAGAAACCCATACAAAAGAAGATGAAACAACAGTTAAACATAAAGCATTACAAAGTTCACAACATATTACTAATATTCTACACCAGTTTGAGAAAACTCTTAAACACTAACATCTTCATCATTGTATAATAGCAAGAAAGATACTTGAATACAATACATGTAACACGAACAAAATATAAGACTCTTTCCAATTCTTCACTTCAATGCCAGATATTGGACTCTGATTGACGGTGGATACACAATTTGAAAGCATCTTGAAGTTGATTTGTAGTTGTAACAGAAGAAAATTCATGTGCCAAATTTACCTCGCTGGTAGTAGAATTGACCTCTTGGTTAACAGAAAATTCACAAGGCTACAAAAAATCACAAAATACAAAACACTCATCAGAGTAAGAACAAAAGAAATAAAAAATCATCAATAAAGGCTAATGAATACTAAAGGAAATCACTTAAAGTAAATGATTTAATAGTATAATTTAATGCAAACCTTTTGTTGCATATTAACTGTAGCCTCTGTTGTGCAACCAAAATCCATGGAGTATTGCTGCATAAATGAACCGAAAGAAAAAGAAAAATTAATAATACACTGATAAATAATTAAATACAACACCATGAGACACAAGAATTGAGTTTTGAAACCGTTTGAGTGAATGAAGAATTAGCTAAACCTTATCATATAATTTCTGATTTCGTGGTTGGAATGAATCAGCTATTAACCTTCCTGAGGTTGAAGGTCTAACAACTTTGGCACCATGAACAGAATCCGATAATTCAATTTGAAAACTACTTGACTGGAATAAAACATGAATGAATTTCAAAAATTTAAATAGGATTAACAGAGGACAATAATATAATTGCAATAAAGAATGAGAACATAATTAAATTTAAAAACACAAGATAGAATATGAGCAAAATGTTATCATTGCAACCAAACCTTTTTATCATGCATTGGAGAAGCATGTTCAAAGAGATTGACCAATGAAACATCATCACAAATACGATGCACTATATACACAGTTGTCTTATACTCATAACCAACAGGTCTAGGATCTATCATTAAAACCATCTTCTTCCCAATTAAACAGTCAGACATGGTTGGCGGGACTCTATGCTCATAAATAGTCTATATAATTCAAAGAAAAATACAGAAAAAGTAAGTCACAAAAAACAATTTAACTAGTAAGAATGAGATGGAGAAATAAATAATAAGGGTAAGATTTCTATGCATGAGGAAATCCAGCAAAAACAATAAAAAGAATAAACAAACCTCTTTGAAATTTGATTTTTCATTCAACAAATCACCACAATCTTTCTTGATAATATGCCTAACTTCACGATCATGCAGAATGAATACATTGCTACCACTTGCATGAGAAATCACCACCTTTAATCGATAGCTTTTTAAAAAATTCAAAAGAAAATAAACATTATTGAAATAACTAAAAACCTATGCAGAACGATGAATTTCGCAAATAAAAAAAGTAATCACAGTTAATTTTGTTAATATAATAAGAATGCAACCAATTTTTTTTAAACCTTGGAATAGCGTTAACACACTCAAGCTGACACATACTACAAAAAAATTGTCCATTCTGTGGATAAATAACTGCACCACAAAGACATGAAGAATACCACCATTTTTGCTCCTTTAACACAGATGTGATCTTTCCAAGCACTAAGCAGAAAACATCCTACATGGATTTTTTTTGTAAGTCAAATAAGTAATAAGGCAATATCAAAAGGAAGAAAATAGAGAATGAAAAAGAACCCAAAATGGAGAAAAAAATTATTTTCCAAAAAGTTTCGTATGAAAATTAAACTTAATTTGATCCTAAAAATATAAAAAAAAAAACTAAAATATAATTACATACTGGCTCTGGAGTAGAACGATAGTAACGCACAGCAAAAGGATCAAGCAGCATGTCATCAACATTGCAAGCATGAATAAAAGCATCGCATGCAATTCGACTTTTATATTTTTCAACTTCTGCATAGTGATGATAATCTTCACACATGGGAGTATAGATAGGTGCTTGAATACCACTCTACATTATAAATCAAAATGTTATACTCAATAGATGAATATAACCTTGAATAAAAACTAAGTTCAGTTTGGAAAAGTGAAAAAATTAATATATATAAAAGATGTGCTATAAAATCAACAAAACCATTTAAACATACATTTATATTTGGATCAAGCTTCAACTCAACATGTGGTAGATTGTCATTCAAGATTGAAATAACTTTGAATGTCCCAGTGTATGGCTCGTTGCTTACTTTTTTGCAGTCAATTTTGAAAATTAGCTCTTTCCCAATAAAAAGATCAAAAAAGGTAGGATACAATGCATAACTGAAATCCTGGAATGTTTTTAGAAAAAGAGTTAACAAATAAATGTTAAATGAGAACAAAGACAGAAATAATATTTAAAAACAAAATGAATCTAAATCACATTCAGTTCTTTCTCATGATCCATCAATGCAGAAGAACATGTCTTTCCAAACAATTTAGTTGCAGCAGAATCCATAAGAACAAAGACAGCAGTTGCATTTCTATCTTCAACAACAATCCTAACTCTATACCTGTAAAGATAAATTTTTAAAAATAAAAAATATCACTAATATAAGAGAAAAAAAAGAAGTTTGAATTGATAATAGAAAATCAAATCAACGAAGAAAGAAATGATATATTTTAACTTCTAAAAATAATTACTTTGCAATAGCATTGTCAACATCTCTGTCACAAACTTGACAATGGAAAACATTATCCACTTGATCAAGACTATGTCCACAAACACATGAAAACAGCCACCAATTAGCACCACCAAAGATTTCTTTTACTTTAGCTACAACAAAGAATAAACCTTTTAAGTTTGCAAAGAACTTACATTCATTTAAAAAGATTGCATTAACATTATATGGTGCATACAGAAGAATAAAACATGACCTCAGTATTCTCTTGAATCACTTGAATTGTGCAAATGCATCTCCAATTCAAGGAATCATCATCAATGTTTGAAACTAAAGAACCATGCTCATTCTTTGTAAACATATTAAAATGACAACTTGCTACATTCATTCTGCAAATATAAAAAATTAAGAGACAATTACAAATTTTCAAATATCTAAAAAGACCAAACGAAAATTCATAAAAAAAATTATGCTTACAACTAACCTTTCTAGAAAATGCACAGTTTCTTGCAAATCAGGGTTGATAAGGACATTTGATATATTTAATACATTTTGCAAAGAAACTGGATCTGAATAATACATAACGCAATAAAATGTATCGGTAAAGACCAAAATGAAAGGTAAAAAAAAAAAGCACAACATTAGATTGTTAATTTCTGATAATCGCATGATTTAAAAATAGAAAAATTAAATGGAATTCCAAACCTCCATAAACTTTGATTTTAAAAGATTGCAGAATAATTATAGGAGGTCTCTGAAATTTAGTTAGCATAGAAAACTCCAAACATTCACAACTTTTTCCAAACACATTGCACTGAATCTTCTTCCTATAAACATGAAATTCAAAGGCATTACAATTAACATATTAAAATAACATTAAAAAATAAAATAGTTAAAAGTTTAGATCTCATGATAAAATACCCATCAGCATAAAGCTCCAAGATGATAACTTTAATCATTTTTCCACAATAATTAATTTCTTTATCGGGACGCACACCAGTGATAACTCCAACAAAATCTAGAAAAAATATTAAAAAAAAAACAAATATATTATAAATAAAATAACCATTTGAGAAAGAATAAAACTTTCATTGCTAAAAAAACAGATATATTATAAATAAAATAACCATTTGAGAAAGAATAAAACTTTCATTGCTAAAAAAACAGATTACAATTAGTTAGAAATACAAAAATCCTAATCTAATTACATACCTATTAAATAGTCAGAGTCACCTCTTTTTTCTAGTATTTCAGATATTGGACAGAAACTGAAACCATCATTTAAAGCTAAAAAAGGAACTCCTGGGGTGATAGTAGTTTCTTCTTGAAATAGCAACTTGAAACGATGCTGAGTTACCCTGTTGGACCCAATATTTGGAACAATAGAAAAATTTGTCATGATGTAAACGCTTCCCTGATCTAACACATCAACGACATCCGATATGAAACATTCTTTGATGATAGCTTCAATCTTATCCAGTTGTTTTAACAAATAAAAAGCGTGAAAAAAATTAAACACACTCAATGGTGTTTAAAAGTTGAAAGAAACCAAACAATTTTTTTCCATGAATATGGAAAAAAAAGCTGTGAAATTGCTGTAAAAATAAAAATTAAAAGATAATATTACAACTCACATTCTGGTCCATCAGTATAAGGTGCAGCAACCCATCATCATTTTCTTCTAATACTGAGTTTCCATCAAACCAAAGTCTAACAACTTTCACTCTCAACCTCCATGTTTCTCTCCAAGGCGTAATGCACTTGATTGGATCAAATAAAGTATGCATCTTCTTTAATGTTCCCTCACAATGCTGAAGAAGTGAAATAAAAATGAAGAGCAAAGCAGAGATGAACCTAAGTTGGCAATTTTCTTCCTCTCTTGCTACATATATATAAAGCTTATGCTATAAGTTTGCTTAGGGTATGACAAGACTTGACTTTCCCTTCTTGGGAAAGAACAAAAAACTTTAAGTATAATTCACCCACTAATCTGCAAAAAATACCAACTCTATATGTCATAATAAAAAAAAATTATTTTGACAAATTAAATAAAAAGTTAACAAAAAAAACTGGTATGTTAACGCCTTTTTTTTTCAAGCAAGAACTAACTTGAAGAAATTAAATTGAAAATTAAAAAGTTAATAACAAAAATAAATTATAAAAGAAACTATTTGCTTAACAACTTTAAAAAAATTAAATCAAGAATAAATATAAGAAATGATCAGCCACAAGATAAAATCCTTTAAAATGAAAGAACTTATATGCCAAATAATATACTTTTGTATCGCTATTGATTCGTGAAGAATCACACGCGAAGGCTTTTTGTTAGTTCTCTCACTGACTAACCTGCAAAAAATACCAACTCTACATGTCATATTGATAGTTAATTAAAAAAATTATTTTGACAAATTAAAGAAAAAATTAAAAAAAATTGGTTCACTAAAATTTTATTTTTATTTTCAAGATAGAACTAAACTGAAAAAACTGAATTGAAAATTATTAGTTAATAATAAAAATAAAGTATATAACTTAGTATATTAAAGAGTCCAATAATACTTAATATTTTGGACCCTCATTTCTTATATTAAAATAGAAAAGTGCATGAAATATATAATTTAAGAATTATAAAATTTAATAAGTATTCATATATTATAATCTATAACAAATAAATAAACATACCAAAAATTTTGTTGAAAACTTCTGTAAACACTATATTTTCAGTCAAGTCGTCTTCAGGTCTATTTTCATCACATAAGAGTATCTTCAATCCCTTTTTATACTTAACACGTGATATAACAACATACAATTGACCATGAGAAAACACAGGATGACGTAAGAATAACCCAACGGTTGATAAAGTTTGTCCTTGACTTTTGTTAATTGTCATAGCAAAGCAAAGCAATAAAGGAAGCTGCCGACGTTGAAACTTAAAAGGTAACCCAGAATCACTTTGAATCAAATTCATTCGAGAAATGAAAACTCTATCACCGACGTTACTTCCAGAAACAATATCTGCAGTAATTACATTTCTTCCAAGGCTATGCACAATAAGTCGAGTTCCATTACATAAACCACCTGCTGGATCAATATTTCTCAATAAAATAACAGGAGAACCTACTTTCAACTTTAGAGAATGATTTGGCAATCCTGAACATTTTATTTGATTTAGAAACTCAACATTAATCCAATTAAGATCAATGTCAACATTAGCATCGGTACCACATATACAATCTGAGCTCAAATACTCTTTCATCTCACCTAGTTAAATTAAAAACTTCACAATGCTTCCATAAATATGAAGAATTAATTGAAGCCATAACAATCTCAGCACGAGAGGCTTTTGGTATAACGGGTAAAACTTGTCTGAAATCACCTCCTAAAACAATAACTTTACCTCCAAAAGGCAAGTTTTTATTAGAAATAGAAGTAACTTTCATCAGATCTCGAAATGTTCTATCAACAGCCTCAAAAGCTAACTTGTTTGTCATTGGAGCTTCATCCCAAATGATTAGATCTGCTTGACGAATTAAATCTTCCTTTTGCGAATTAACTCTAATTCTACAAATAGATTCTTCATTCAATTCAATAGGGATATTAAACATTGAATGTGCAGTTTTTCCACCCGGCAGCAACAAAGAAGCAATACCACTTGAAGCAACATTGATAACAATTTTTCTCTCAGATCGCAACTTAGTTGACAATGTTTTATAGAGAAAAGTTTTACCTGTTCCACCAAAACCATATACAAAGAAGAAACCATGTTCTTTGTTGAGAACACGACTAATAATGGCATGGTATATACTCTCTTGTTCAGCTGTAAGTTGAGCAAAATAATCATCATGCTGAGCCAACATCTCTGATACATCATATTGCATTTCACGCACAACCATAGAATTAGAAAAAGCAGAAATCAGATCCACATTAGGTAGCGGCATCCCAGCATAATCTTTCAAAGATTTGCCATTATTTTGCAAAAGTTTCTCGATCTCAATCAAACAAAAGGTTTGTAACTCCTCAAGTGTCATTGTTAACGCTATTAGAAAAAAGAAAAAACTAAAAGTTACAAAAACAAAGAAATAGTTCCAATGAGAAATTATGTTGTTTAACATGTATGAAAATAATTGAAACAAATAAAGTAAATTCGTTTCTTTTATAAAATACCTGGATATTGTAGCTGAATCCTTCTATGATAAAGAATGTCATTAGATAAATACACCCAAGTTTGATTCCAAACAGATAAAGGTCTACTGATTGAAGCTGACAATAATAATGTTACAAATAATCGTCTGAGTTGCAAGCCTGTTCCTAACAGAGCAACTTCTTTAATAGCTTCAACAAACTCATTATCATCAGTCAACAATCCTAATGCAGAACATGCTTCTTGAAATGTATCATAAGTAGTCCCATTAACTGTTCTAATGCTCTTAAAGCTAGTACACCCTCTTTGTACATTTAATAACAAATGCATATAAAACAATTCACCCGCAGTTGGGGGAACAAAACTCAATCTACCGATTGAAAATCCCCTTTGTCTTGGTTTCTATTCCCTATTATCAACAATATAAACAAAATGCCGTGGGAACTCAACATATGTCAAATCTTTCCCTTCGAGATAGACCCTATTTGCTAACATCCAAGCTATAAACATGGTAACCAACTCCTTATTCCTCACAAGAATAGAACTTATAGTGTCACGATCATCAAAGATAATATGTTGCTGGTTTGGCAAATGGAAAGTTAACCTTTGAATAGATGGCCATCTATGATGAATATCATATGCAAAAATTCTCCATACAGACTCACACGGAGATAGATATCGACAATCAAAATACTCTTTAATTTCATCAAGAACACGAGTATTTTGGTTCCCAACATGAACATTGCTAACTGTGGCTGTAACACGATCAGGACCTTTGTTGACATATTTGAATAAATATTTGATCACATTTGACTTATTGCAAAACTCCAAATTGATGTGAGCACGATACTTCATTAAAAGCAAAGGATTATAAGGGACAACAAATCTATTATCAATCTGAACACTATAAGCTTCATATGTAACACCAAGATCACGACGTCTGTAAATAGGATAACCGTCTTCATCAAAAGAAGTTTGTTCACTAAACCTCTTTGGATAAAATTTAGAACACCTACCATCACGCATACACGGAGAATTAAACCTAAGTTGACCACAAGGACCATGAATCATAAATTTTGTTACCACATCATAAAGCTGAGGATATCTTGTAGGATTAGGAAGCTCAGCACATATAAGTTCATCTATTATCTCAATTGATTGTAATCTTGACCTTCCATCAAGCCAAAGTACAATATGTGCATGTGGTAGTCCCCTCTTTTGGAATTCAATCGTATACATACCTAAATTAAAATGATAAACCAAAATTTGTAAACAACATTCACAACTAAACATTTTAAAAATAATGTAAGTAACATTTATGCACCTGCATTAAGTGGCCCAAAGAAAACACCATCTTTTAAATCAGTGAGTAAACACTTCAATTTTGCATGGAAAACTCGACACGAAATATCCGGATGATCAACAATAGGAATACCATCAATACTTGTATATCTTTGAAATTCAGACCAATTTGGATTGCAAGTCATTGTCATAAATAAATCCGGATAACCAAAATGCTTACAAATAGCCATTGCATCTTGACAATTGTTAAACATGTATCTTTTGCCACCAGTGAAAGAAGAAGGTAAAATAACTCTTGTACCTATTGATGAAGCTTCAATATCACCACGTTGCATGGCTTCTTCAATTCCGTTTAAAAATTCTCTGCGAATAGTATTTTGTTTTTGCCTTATCTCATAAAGCCTTTGTGACTCAACCATAGAGAAACTATCAACAATAAATTGTTGGAACAACCTTCTAGATTTGTGAATAATACTTTCTTCTATCTCTCTCATTTGCAAACGAAAACATATGAACTCACGCAATGAAACTTTTGTCCTTCTACCACGAATATTGATATTCTGAACACCTCTATAAGGTATGTTCTTTTTGAAACCATCTTCACCATAAGGAAAAAGTAAAGGATATTGCAATGGCCAATATAAAGGGTGATTTTCATAAATTCGTCTCAATTGACCATCTACAGATCGAAGGATTATATCCTTTCCTTGATCAGAACTATCAAAATCACCAACTATTAAAGTAGCTATTTCATCACATGATGGAAAATTATAGACTCTCCGATCAGATCTCCTTTGACAAAATAATCTAAGAGAGTAAACTTCTGAAGGATGATACTCATGGAATTCTTGAACTCTTCGAAATGACTTTGCAATAACATTATGTTCATCAATCATTTGGAGCAATCGAACAATCAATTCTGTATCTATATCAAATGTATGACTGGCATAAAAAGAACATAAGAATCATAACAACACACATACATCTTAATTTTTTTTAAATTCAAAGTTTAAATAAAAATTAACACATACCTAAAAATACTTTGCCGATTAGTAACCTCGTGTGCCGTGTCATAAACATATAGTTGTGCAAACTTAGGCTTTTCGCCAGCATTAGGCAGCAAACTACCAATTCTGTGATAATTTTGTCCAGTCACAATAAACTGTGGTGGACCACTCCCATCATTGATAGAATTAAGAATTTTACCCCCAAATGAGGTGAAAGCGAACATACTGTTGTATGAACGTATATTCTTTTGGAAATGTCGGCTTTTGGCATCAATACCGTTAATTAGTTCAACTAATAAATCAGGTGCTCGCTCCAAAAATGGTAATTGAATTTTACCTTTAGCACAGCAAATTGTAAAAACAGGTTGCCCTTGTCTTGAATCTTTCTCTAGTCATTCTAAATACCAAAAAGAAGCTCCATACGTGGAACATGTGCAATCACAATCTCCAATATCAAGACAATCTAAAGAACCAATGTATGATGTAAGATTGGTTTATTTAAAAAAAGTTAAACTTAAAAAATGTAAAAATGTCATACTAAAGCACATACTACTTGTTATTATTACCCTTTATACTAAAAAAAACTGCTTTTAAACAAAATTTACATTTAATAATTTTTAAAAATATAGTTAAATAGTTAGAAGTTGTTACTGTAACTTTATTTGCAAGAAGAAGTATATATTTCTTTGTTAAAAAAGCTATTTTAGAAAAGAAATTATCTAAAAAAAATTTATATTTTTCTAAAAGATATATTAAAGAAGAATTTGTTTTAAACAACTTATGATATAAGATTGGTTTATTTTTTTTAAAAAAATTAAGAGTCTAAAACACTTGTTGCTTGTTATAATTACCTAAAAAAAACTGCCATTGAAAAAAAATTACATTTACCCATTTTTAAGAGTACATAACTTTCTAAAAAAACTTCATATATTTTCCTAAAAGATATATTAAAGAAGAATTATTTTTAAAACAATTTAGATATAAGACTGGTTTATTAAAAAAAATTAAAAGAGTAATTAAAAATATAAGACTAAAACACTTGTTGCTTGTTATGATTACCCCTTATGCTTAAAAAGTTGCTTTTTAAACTTTGTTTGCAAGAAAAACTTTTTCTTTTTTAAAAAATTTGGTTTAAAAAAGAAATTCTCGAAATAGTTAGAAGTTGTAACTATAACTTTGTTTTTTAAGAGCCAAACTATAACTTTGTTTTTTAAGAGCCAATGAGTAATAGCTCAAATGGTATAGTCTCTCCATACTCAAATAAGATGTTGCAGGTTCGAGTCTCCTATCTTTGATAAAAAAAAACTTTGTTTTTTAAGAAAAACTTTGTCTTTCTTAAAAAGGTTGTTTTTGAAAAGAAATTCTCTAGAAAACTCCTTATATTTTCCTGAAAGATATATTAAAAAAGAATTTTTTTTAAAATGATTTATGATGTAAGACTGGTTTAATTTTTTCTTTTAAAAAAAGAAAAATTTTAAAAAGAATAAAAATATTAGACTAAAATACTTGCTACTTGTTATGATTACACTTTATGCCTTAAAAAATGCTTTTAAAAGAATTCTGTTTAAAATTTTAAAAATATAATTAAATAGTTAGAAGTTGTTACTATAACTTTGTTTTTAAGAAAACATTTTTTCTCCTTAAAAAGGTTATTTTAGAAAAAAAAATTCTGTTGTAAAACTTCTTATATTTTTCCAAAAGATATATTAAAGTAAATTTTTTTTTAACCAATTTATTATGTAAGACTGGTTTATTTAAGAAAAAGAAAAACTTAAAAAAGGTTAAAAATGTAAAACTAAAACACTTGCTGCTTGTTATGATTATCCTTTATGCTAAGAAAAGCTGCTTTTAAAAAATAGTTTACATTTAATAATTTTTAAAAATATAATTGAATAGCTAGAAGTTGTTATTATAACTTTGTTTGCAAGAAAAATTATTCTTTCTTAAAAAGTTGGTTTAATAAAAAAATTATCTAAAAAAACATATATTTTTTAAAAAAATATATTAAAAAAGATTTTTTTTAAACAACTTAAGAGATAAGACTGGGTTATTTAAAAAAAATAAAAAATTTAAAACACTTGCTACTTGTTATGATTACCAAAAAAGCTGCTTTAAAAAAAATTACATTGTTAAAATTTTTAAAAATATATAACTTTGTAAAAACTACTTATATTTTTCTAGGAAATATATTAAAGGTGATTTTTTCTAAAAAAATATATTAAAAAAAATTTTGTAGACACTGTTAAAAAAGATGTTAAAAAAATAAATGGAAGAAAAGTTAGCTAGACTTATGTTAACATATGAATTAAAAATAATTTAAAGTTAACCATAATTAATTTAAAAAAAGGTTGAACCTAAGCATAACTTAAAAAGATGAAAAAATTGAATAACCTAACCTTGTATTTCACTTTGTGCAAATAATGGATGATCAGCAGCAACATCATCAACAGGTGAAATACTGATAGAAGGATCTAAAATATCTAGTAATTCTTCTACAATTTCAAACCAAACAAAAATGAAATCAAATCACACAAATCAACACTATAAAATTATTTATCATTTCTTATAATAATACCGTGAATAATATTGAATATAGTTATGACAACTAAATAATTTATCTATATTGAAGTAACAATAAAGTTAACCAATAAACAGGAGAATTACAAACAACATATATTCCATTAAAAGTAACACATTCTATGAAATAAACGTATAAACATTTACCATAATTAATTCCAGTAGCTTTATCTCCAAGTTTCCTTTTAGCAACTAAGAACGAACCAGCCATGGATAGAAGAAATAAATAGAAAATAAAAGTAAAACCAATCAACTTATATTAATAACTATGACCGACTCTAACCTAGTAAAAAGAAGGACAACACACCTCTTATATTTCCAGATTTCAATGCTTTCTTCCTTTTCAAAATGTTAATTCTTTTCAACCTCGAAGCCGCAGCATTGGAAGACATGATTTTAAAGGAAATAAAAGACAGCAATCTACAAAAAGACAGAATGACGCATCATTTTATACGTAATCGAGAAGACTGTTGAATCACACACACGCTTGCTCTGTATACTTATATACGTAACACAAAAAGGTTGAGATATAAATCAATAGGAACAAAAATAGTATATAAGCACAAATACAAAAGGATAGTAGCAAATTTGCAATAGAAATGAAACATTCGATCAATTACAATACAATCAAATGAGACTATTACATTGAAATTTACTATAACCATATGATATGTTAAATTAAAACACATGTTCAAAGACTATTATGGAGCATAACAACAACTAATCATGAACAACACAAATGAATAAAAGACAGCATACAAAAAATATAAAAGAATTAAGACTAATGAAGCTATTTCCTTCCATTAATATTATAAAATTCACTACACTTGCTTGCTTACATTCACAAAAGTGACATTATAATTCCACACTCTGACTATAACCTATGTCCTTCTAAATACATGACAATATGTCCAATCTTTAGCAAAGTACATTTGAAATTAACACATACCCTTCCTAATTCAAAAAGCATAACAATACTTACAACAGACCAACCAAAACACGAAAACATGAAGGGATAAGGTGTGACTCTCCTAACAGTTGGACATGTCTCAAAAAAAAAAAGGACACACTTCAAATATAAGTCAGCATGAGAAATATGAAATCTAATTCGGAATTTAAGTCATATAACCCTAATAAAGCTGCTAACTTAAGCTAAATAACTATCCATCCAAATTATCTTCAATCTTGATCATCTTTGATGAAGGACCAACAGTTTCCTCCAAGGCTTTCTGAAAATCTGATTCGAGGTTTCTCTTTACTTTGGAACGCACAACATCATTGCAAATAAAAGAAACATCAGTGTTGTCCAAATTATCCAGAAGATGAGATAGGAAGTCCTAGACAGATAAAAAAATAGAAAACAACACAACCAATGAATAAAAAGAGAAAATGGAATGCAATAATAAATTGAATAAGAGATTTGATTCAATAGAAAATTTAGACTGTGTGACCTGAGTTTCTTCAACACCTGAGTTGAGCAATGAGCCAACTTCATCACTAAAGACCTGATTCTCATCATTATCGCCAGAAACTTGAGGAACAACAGATTTCCTATTAGCGTCCATATCTATCGAAATGTCATCAAGACTAGGAACACTTTCATCCTTATCCAAGACTGAAAGCTTAACATCTTTTGAAGTAGGCTGTGTATAAGAGGGTTCACCTATGTCCAAACCAATCCCAGGAACATGTGCATCCTTCGATAAAGAATGAAAGAAGAAACACTCAAGCAAGAGCAATGTAATAAAAAAAATAAAAGAATCAAAGAATAAAGAAAAAGCAAAGAAGAATAAAAAAGAATAACCTTGACAGGTGTCACTTCGTTCTCATTCTCAGCAAGCTCAAACATAGAAATAATAGTTGGGTCATCACATATCCTTTTTACACGAAAGGTTCCAAAGTATTTGTCTATACCAAGGGACTTGGTATCTACTTTTAGTAAAACTTTTTTACCCTCTAAAATTTTAAATGTAATAGGATAGCTATCTCCACACAGAACCTATAAGGATAAAATCAGAGAGGTACCATCTACGTCATAATGAATAATATCATAAAAAATGATAACTATTTATAGCTCAATATTTAGATGGACGTAAAAAATTATACGTACAGTTGGCTCCTTTTGGACTTCATTAAAAGGTCAGCACATGTTTTTTTAAGCAAATAAGCTGTTTCACGATCAAACAAAACGATATGCCCTGTTCAGTATGATCAGAAACTGCTACTTTAAGTCTGAACCTATAACAATATCACGATAAAATAGAAAAATTAATAAAAAACCTTGTTAGAATTTAAGTAAACAAAAAGAGCAAGAAGTAATAATTTAAAAAGCTACAAATTATGAAAATAGAAACCTTGGAATCACATTTGTCACATGATGAATGCAAACATCACAGAAATAGACCCCAGACTCAGGATAAACTGCCTTTCCACACACACAAGTGGAATACCACCAACAGCCCTCTTCAACAATATCAGTGATAGTACCCATAATAACAAAACTCCCATCCTGCATACCATGCACAACAGAACACCACGTGAAGGAAAAAAATAATCTAATCGAGGAAAAAAAATTAGTTAAAACCACCTTCAAGTATATTCAAACATAAGAGGGCAGAATGAAAAAAGTAAAAATTTATAAACCTCTTTGTTATCATGTAATTGATCTATTGTGGATCGCCTAGTTAGGCGCATGAAGTCATCCTCCAATGAAACGGATTTTCCCTCATTCGCAATGAATAAAGGTTGAGTGCCATTAATTCCTTGTTCGACCATGCTAAGATTTAATAAATACTATCAGTTTCACATCAACAGAATAAAATAAAAACAAAGAAACGACCGCAACATAGAGATAATTTGGGAGGGATAACACAAACCTTTTTCAAAAATCAATAACTTCTGACAAATCAGGATTAAAGTAAATTTTTGTTGCTTTCATAACATTCTGGAGACCAGGTTGACCTATGGGTAATAAAGAATGTCAACGGATCTAAAGATTAGGATAACATAACCGTACACATAATAAGATAACATTCAGTTATAACACCTCGAAAAAGTTTAATCTTAGCAAGTTGAACAATGACAACCGGTTGCTCAACATAACCAGAAGCAAGAAAATCATTTAACTGGTCCACGTACTCTCCAAATAATGCGCATCGCAGCATCATCCTACACATGAAAAAAAGGAAAACTCAGTAGAAGCTTTTTTCAGAATGGAATCCAATACAAATAAATATAGAAACAAAAACAAAGGATGAGAGCAACTTACTTTTGTGAAGAAAGTTCGACAACAACCATCTTAACCGTTTTACCATCCCTGTCATAGTTTTTCTCTTCCCCAACCAATGTCAAAGACCAATTACATCTACATTGATATGTTAATAGGAGTAAAAAAGATGTAAGAAAGAATTTTCAGAAGAAAAGAAACTGAAGAAGTAACTGAAAGACACGAGGCCAAGACTCACCAACTAAATAGTCATGATCCTGACTCATTTGCAATATGTCTTCAAAGGGATATATAGAAAACAAGACTTGGGTATTATATCATCAGGAATTGTTGTCACTGTTGTACGAAATAGAAAATGAGTTTGAACTCATGCTTTGTAGCTCTATAAGAGCCTTGGTTTGAAACAACAGCAAAATAACTCATCTTATAACAACTGCCTTCAAGAAGATGATCTTTAAACTTGTGTATTAGTTGCTTCCTTATAGTGGCCTGGATTTTGGTAGACTATGAACATCCAAAAGAACAAAAACATACAACTCATCAAAAACGAAAACAAAGCACAACAAAAAAAAAAAAAAAGAAGAAAAAAACAAACAAAAAAAAGAAAAGACAACCGCCACATCAAAAAACCATTGAAGGAACTGCATTACCAAAGAGGACGCCAAGCATACCCTGAGACCCCCCACGTGGAGGAAGACAGAAGGACAAAAGGACTCATTGCAAACAACAAACCAATACACACGAAAGCAGAAAAACCAACAAAGAAAAAAAAAAAAAGCAGAAAAGAAAGAATTAGAGAAGAGACAATATCGAGAGAGGAAAAAGCAACATAAACACAACAACAGAATTCAAAATTTTGCGATAGTGGAGGGAAATCAGCATTGCTTACATTTGAAATCTTCCTATTCAGGGATGATAACATCAACCACTCCACCCTTCTCTCAAACATCAAATCAACCATCACCTTCACTCCCGTTCTCAACCTTACCTTTTATTAGTAGCTCTAGTTTTTAGTTTAGCTCTATAGGAAGAAAGAAAAGTAAAAAGATGAAAAGAAAAGGAAGGAGTCGTATCTATCTAAAGAAGAATATATTGTAATATATACAACTAACATGAATGAACGCATCCAACTGACACAAATAAAAAAAAATAAAAAGCATACAACATCACAATCTCCTACTAAACTATAAATCACAGCTCAGATCGAAATCACTACTTCATCGAATTCATATTAAATAATAAA